>NC_056620.1:9980001-10000001 GCF_018340385.1 Cyprinus carpio
GGAATGGTAGTGTATCACTTTAGTAGTTTCCATAATTTTTCCTTACATTTTTTTATTCATCAAACAATCCTGAAAAATAAAATGAATCAGTTCCCACAAAAATATTAAGCAGCATATTAAACTGCTTTCAGCATTTATAGTAAGAAATGTCTCTTGAGCACCAAATCATCATATCAGAATGATTTCTGAAGGATCATGTGACACAGAAGACTGGAGTAATGCCTGCTGAAAATTCACTTTTGTAAAAACAGAAAAAATGTAATTTTAAAACTATTAAAATATACCAATACAAAGTGTAATACAAACTAAAGGGCAGAAACGTGAGCTCCTTTGACGACGCAGCAATATTTCCGCTCCATCTCTGGAATGTTCTCTCTCTTCTGAGAACGAACGGCTGCTGTATATATGATAATACTGTGGCAGGAAAATGACATTGTTGATGGCACTTTATCTGACTCTGCTATACTGCAAGAATTTTCTGTTAGCAGATGTTCTGACATTGATATTCCAAATGAAAATGTGTGTTATGCCAAAATTAACACTCTAACATGATGAATTTTGTTAAATATGGTTACAGCTGTTTTTCTGATTTGACATTATATCTGTTTCAGTGCACTCGTTTTGATTTGTTTTGAATGATGATATCATTTAAAGTTATAGTCAGACAATATATATAGTAATAACTTTAGAGATGGGGAATTAAAGATGTAAAGCATTTAAAATTGTTTAGCTACAATATAAGTAAATTTCGTTTTATTTTAGGCTACATTGTCGACGTGAGAAATTACCTTTTTATATAAAAGAGTACATTTCTGTTCCCGAAAATTGAAGTTCATTAATTGAACTGAATTCCAGATGTTTCCTCCAGTGATATCAGGCATTGTATGTTAGGAATCTCAGTGAATTAGTGAAGGACACACATGAGCACATAGCAAGTAGCAACACATCCCGGTGAGTCTGAGTGTTTGTGTTGAGCTGTAGTCAAAATCACTAAAAATTGGTCGGATTATTCCCGAGTGCTTGGGTCAGGGATTTTCTTGCCGGAAAGAGCTGTCATCTGTTTGACCCCTGACCCAGTGTCTGTGTCCTTTACTGTTTAGCTCTAGTCTTGTCGTTTATTGCTCACAATCTTGCTGCTTTCTGTCTCTCTCCTCACGTTTAATTCTTCTCCGGGCCTTTAAATGGCTGGCAGTAGAGTAGTTCAATTTTTTTCTCGTTGGTTTATGCGGTTGCTAATATGTATGCAACTTTTGCATAGTTTAAGAGACCGTTTACTCATGCAAAATGCTTTATTATTGATGTCTTTCTGTTTGTTTTTATAGATGGATTGTGGATATGGAAGGAGCCTCTGGTACTCTTTATGAGGGGGAGAAATTTCAGCTTCTTTTTAAATTTAGTAGTCGTTATCCCTTTGACTCACCTCAGGTAGGTCAAAATATTACATCTTAACATAATAAATATTAACATATAATAAAATTTCATAATAAAAATGTAATTGATTTATTTTATATTGTTTTTAGATTATATATTTATTGGCAATATTAATAAGAATGAGTGATTTTTTTTTTTTTACTTACCCAGTGTTATTTTAGTATTATTAACTATTGTCGTTATTATTCATATTTATTATTTTTTTTTATATTTTGGCTTTTATTTTTAATGTTTTGTAATTTTATTATGTGCTTTTGTCATTTGTATTAGTTTTTAAAATATTTCTGCCCAGTCTTATTTTAGTATTGTTTATACACTATTATAGCTTTTATTAATACTTTATTGCTTTTATTTTAATATTTTTCAGTTTTCATTTTAATTTCTTAATTTTTTATTTTTGTAATTTTATTATGTGCTTTTGTCACTTGTATTAGTTTTTTGTTTTTAAAATATTTAAAAACAATATATACAAAGTGTAAATGGAGCAAAGGAGCTTTAAATGCGAGGGGCAGCACTTGAGATTAAAGGTGACTGATAAATAACCTTTTTTGTTGCTGAAGTGGCCCTAGCAGAGTTTGTGCACATTAAGTGCATTCAATCGGGAGTGAAGCACTGGCTTTTTTTCTGTCTGACCGTGAGCGCTCTATGCTTTTTCTTACGTAAGTCTGGATCTAGCGCCGGCTTCTCATTCAGCCGACTGTCTCTGTCTCTACCTCCTAATCTAGCGGCCTCATGCCAATTGTGAGGACTAAGCACCGGCTTATGATTTACAGGGATAGTTCACCCCAAAATTAAAGTTCTGTCATCATTTACTCACCCTCATGTTGTTTCAAATCCATGTGACTTTCTTTGTTCTGTGGAACACAAAAGGAGATGTTTTGAAGAATGTCAATGTTGCTCTTTTCCATACAGTTAAAGTGGGTGGGGACTGGAGAGGTCAAGCTCAAAAAAGGTCAAAGAACATTATAAAAGATCATTAAAACAAGTCTATACAACTCATTAGCCGGGTTTCCATCCAAAGTTGTGAATTTAACTTATTCCATCCAACGAGTCAAAGAGAACAAAATTGTCACTTCCTGATAGACTGGCACTCTACATAACTAAGAAAAGTAGGAGAAGCTACTGAATATAATAATTTTCCTATATAATAAATGAAACACAATGAATGCGGTTATTGCTTTCGGAGGTCGATGTTGCTGTCATTTAACAGTTCTGGGAGGCAATTATATAGAAATACTTTGATGACAGACTTTGCTCTGGCATTTCCGAGAAACATTTCAGATGCTGTGGAACAAGATCGGTGCGCTGGTTAGTCAGGATTTACTGTCCCATAGTGCAAAGTCACATGACTCTTTTTAATGCGCTTGGAGGAATTTATTCGCAAAATGCATTTCCATCTCCTATTATTCGCATTAACCCTTTTTCGCACAAGTCAAAAACCACCTCAAGCGGTCATAAAAACTGTTTTGTGAATAAAGGCATTTTTATTCTATAGTGAATTAAAGGGATATTCCACCCCAAAATGAAAATGTTGTCATTAATCACTTACCCCCATGTCGTTTCAAACCCGTAAAAGCTTTGAGTCTTCGGAACACAATTTAAGATATTAATCGTGAGAAAATCGAACCATGAAATCAAAATCCTGAATCGAATCGAATCGAATCGAATCGTGAGTTGAGTGAATCGTTACATCCCTAATTCTCATAATTCTCAAAAGTTTTTCTTGCAATTTAAGTGTCACAATTCTAACTTTGTCTCACAATTCTGAGTAGTCCAAAGAAAAGTTTCCTTTTGTTACCTTTGGTGAAAACAAGCTTGTCACGGTTCTCAAAATTCTTACTTTTTTTTCTTGCAATTGCGAGATTTCTTGCAATCCTGAGTTTATATCTCGCAATTCCGAGAAAAAAGTCTGAATTGTAAGAGAAAATCCCAATTTCCATTTTTATTTAATTTTATTTTATTTTTGATCAATTATGTGGAAATAAGCTTCCAGAATGTTCCCTTTCATTGTATGGAAAAACGGCAGCTTGAAGCATGCATACTTGGTCATCTAGTGTACTATATTTGTCCGAAACAGCTGAAAATGAATGTCTTTATGTTGTGTTTTGACAGGTAATGTTCACAGGAGACAACATACCTGTCCATCCCCATGTTTATAGCAATGGCCACATCTGCCTGTCCATCTTAACGGAGGACTGGTCACCAGCTCTTTCGGTGCAGTCTGTTTGTCTTAGCATTATTAGCATGCTGTCTAGCTGCAAAGAGAAGGTAAGTGTCTCACGCAACAATGCAGTGGTTTCGTTGATATGTTCTGATACCTGTTTTGTAACTAAGTTATTGTATCTCTTTGGATTTTAAAGTTATAGTGTGGATCAATATGTAAAGATAACACATTTAGGTTCTAATATGGGACATATTAGACATATATGTTTGTTCATTAGTTACAATAGTAAGACATTAACCGCCATATCTGGTGTCTTTCTAAATCAATGGCTTACTAATTATAGTCCTTGCTTGAAGGTGTCTTAACGCTGGTGTTTTATAATTGACAGTCTATACGACCTTAGACAGAGTTCTCAGTCAAACCCTAAGCTTTTGTTTTCAGTTTACATAAAACATACAGTTAATACACACTCACCAGCCTCTTTATTAGGTACACCTGTACAAGTGGTCATTAAAAGGATACTACACCCCAAAATGAAATTTTTTTCATTAATCACTTACCCCCATGTCGTTCCAAACCCGTAAAAGCTTCGTTCGTCTTCGGAACACAGTTTAAGATATTTTGGATGAAAACCGGGAGGCCTGTGACTGTCCCATAGACTGCCAAGTAAATAACAGTGTCAAGGTCCAGAAAAGTATGAAGAGCATTGTCAGAATAGTCCATCTGCCATCAGTGGTTCAACCGTAACGTTATGAAGCAACGAGAATACTTTTTGTCTTTTGACTTTATTCAACAATTCCTCAACAGTCTCCTCTGTGTCTCTCCATATCACTGTATGCTGCGTATGCTCTTCTGTATCATCCCCGCCACAAGGATGCGCTGTTTTCTTTCAAATCAAAGCGAAATACACTTAGAAACAGCGCATTCTTGTGGCGTGGCTGATACAGATTTTAATTAATTAGGCATGCTTTTTGATTAATAGTATTTAATTTACCCATTAAAAAGAGGCCAGAAAAATTAAGACAGAATTTGGGAAAAAATCAAATGGATTTCATAGGGTCCTAAGTAACTGAATTAACCACTCGTTCCAACTGAGGTATGCAGAAGAGCATCTCTCAACACACAACATGTCAAACAATAGGCTTCAGCAGCAGAAGACCAGCAGAATATTGGAAAAAGGTTGCTCAGTCTAGATTTCTGCTGCAATATTTAAATGGTAGGGTCAGAATTTGACAAACAACATGAAACCATGGATCCATCCTGCTTTGTAGTGATTTAGGCTGGTGGTGTAATGGTGTGGGGGATATTTTCATCACACTTTGGGCCCCTTAGTACCAACTGAACATTGTTTCAATGCCACAGCCTGCCTTACTATTGCGGTGACCACAGTGTACCCATCCTGTGATGGAAAATTCCAGCAGGATAAAGCTTAATTCATACCAAACTGGTTTCTTGAACATAATGAGCTTACTATACTCAAATGGCCTTCACAGTCACTAGAAGTCAATCCAATAGAGCACCTTTGGGATGTAGTGGAAGGAAGGATTCGCATCATGGACATGCAGCCAACAAATCTGCAGCAACTGCATGATGCTATGATCTAAGCATGGACCAAAATCTCCAAGGAATGTTTGCAGCATCTTGTTGAATCTATTTCACAAAGAATAAAAGCAGTTCTAAAGGCAGTTCTAGCAATGTGTACCTAATAAACTGGCCAGTGGATGTAAAAATATGCAGTGCTGGGTAGACTACTTACAAATTGTTACTGATAACGGATTACATGATGAAAACTAGTTAGTAACATCATTTAGGTTACTCATTTTAGGTAATGCATTCTTAATACTTTTTAGATTTTTTTTAATCTAATTTGTTTTGAAATGACCATTTAACATACCATATTGATAAAAATATATCAATATATTATTTTTTTTTTTAATATATATATTAACACCAGAAAATGCATTAAACATTACATTACACCAGGGTTTCCCAAACTATGCATAATGTAAGAACTGCAGTGGGTTCGTGAGTTGATGGAAATCGAATAATTAATTAAATCATAAAAATAACTGAAATGCTTAAACACTAAAAATAGAAATATTTCATTTGTTTATCTGCATGTCAGTGTGAATGTATATCAGAGAACTGTGAACATGTGAATGTGTTGTTAAATTATTTAAAATTAATGAAACTATTTTATTTTATTGAGTATGCCTGGCAAAGACATTTGAATTATATAGAATTTACCTCCATTGTGTGAATAAAATGTAATCATGCAATCCATAAAAAGTAACTGTAATCGGATTATGAGCATTTTTAAATGTAATAATAATATTTAGAATCTAATAATGGAATCCAGACTAGCCTTGAAAATATGTACGTTTTTATTTCTATTTTTGTATTTATTTCCTTATATATTTTACAGAGGCGGCCTCCTGATAACTCCTTTTATGTACGGACATGTAATAAAAATCCAAAGAAAACAAAATGGTGGTATCATGGTAAGAACTAATGTTTTAGTCAGTAATAAATACATTTTTTTTTTAGTGGAAATGCATTTTGAATGTATTTAAAATCTGCATTTTTTTCACAGATGATACTTGTTAATATGAACTTTCTAGAACTCCCGGAGGGAAGAAGTCCTACTGACCTATAAAAGCACTTTTTGAAATCATATGGTCTCTGAACTTTTACCTTGGACTCAAACTCAAGCATGGACTCAGACCACAAACATGGGAGATGATGTCAACTGTGTCACCGGTGGCCCGTTGGATGCATGTTTGGGAAAACTAAAAAACAGTCGGAGAATGGAAATCAACTTTTAAAGAGGATGGAAACGGACCCGTCAAGAGTTGGTGTGAAAAAATTAAGATAAATCTATGAAAAAGGATTTTATTTTTTTGTAGGGAGATTATTTCCATTTTAGACCATACATATTCCTGTTCATTTTTGTCATTGGTATGTTTTCAGGTCCATGTGTCTTGTGCAATAACAAGGATAGGTGCATAGCAGGGCCAATAATGAGAAATCCAAATTATAGAAATCCAAAACCAATCTGGAAATGATTGTAGTGTCCTTCGCTTTTTCTCTTTCCTCATATTCCTACTGAAATGATATGCACTGTGATGAAAAACCACTTCATTTTAACGAAGATATAGCGCACCTCTTCAGCAAGTTTCTGATGTTTGACTGTAAATAGATTCATTTAAGAAAGGTACTGTTTTATCTCAGTCATCTCAAGCTCTGCTATCACTGCAAATGGTGGGTTCATTGTCATTTAAGACTATAATTGTTCCGTTTGAGCATCAAAACCAACCTTGACCATCTATGAACTCATATTTACCTCTACCAAGTCATGTGGGATGGAACCAGTGTTGTGTGTAGGTTCGCCATTAAAGCAGAGCTATAGGTAACCCAGTATATTGAATGTTAGCAAGAAAGTTCTGTCTTGTGTTCTATTTTATTTGTATAAAATGTTTTTGTTATGAGGTGATCGCTCAAAATTTTGTTAAACTATTCCATTTTTAAAAAATGGCTTCACCTTTGTCACTTTTCTTTTGGTGCAAGTAATGAAAGAGAGTTAAAGAATGGCAGTATGTTCAAGAGCGTACGTCTTATTTCATTTTTGGTATTTGTTTTATTCTCTGTAACCTCAGATGGTTTGGAAAATATTGTGGTTTATATATTCTCAAGATGTTGATTATCTGGTCGTACTTGCCTGGCTCAGGTCATTTTTTCAAGGACGAAAAATATTCCTAAATATTTTCCAGTTGATTATATTTTCTCCTAAAGGACTGTTACGTAGCTTAGGGAAAAAACAAAAAGAAATAATGATAATAATAATAATGCGTATAACTCCTAAAAGTGAGATTAATAAACCTGGCAGCATGTTGATAGACAAATGATGTTATTGCAGAGCACATATTTGATAATGTTTAGATCCTGCACTTTTTCCAAAATGGAATGATTTTAATTCTCCAAAAATGAGTGTTATTATGTGTTATCAAAGATTATCGGATATTTTGTTTTTTGTGTTTTCTGGGATTTAAAAAAAACTAAGACTTTTTATCCCCAACAATTGTATATGTTTGATGTACGCTATCTGATCACTAATGTGAGATCTCACACTGTTTATTAACTTCATACACTCCAAAGATGTTTTTTTTTAGCTTTCTATTCAGAAATACTTGAATATTCTAAACCTGGTTGGCTTGTCTTGTTTTCCATCGTCTGTGGTACAGTGTACTTAGACTTCCAAGTGAATGTGTTGGTGTAGAAAAAAATGGAGATGGCCATGACTCTTCCCTCTGCACACAATATCAGGAGACTTTATTTTATGTTACACATGTAATTGTCCTTGCTACTGAAAGAAATGTGTGGAAATGACAACAGGGCTAAACTTGAATGTGTGTTTGGTGGCTGAGATAAATATTGACACCTGTCAGCATTTGAAAGGAAGTCAATACGTGTACACACTTACGTTTATGTAGACTTGGGTATCTAAAAAGTTTTCTTTTTTTGCTAATAAAGGATTCTATTTAAATCGGTTTGCCAGTTGTAGGAGGTGATAGGAGTTATTGTTTTTTTTTTTAACTCTTTCTTTGAGTTTTTTTTGTTTTGTTTTGTTTTGTTTTTTTGGGTATGTACAAATTATGTAAGTTGTGCCTGTTAATTTAAAAAATAAAAATACAGGTTTTGAGTGAGTCTTCTCATTTACACATTGCAGAACCACAGTTATCCAGATTAAGTAGTAATCATATTTCTAGTTATTTACAAAGAAATATTTTAGAATGCTTAATATGCTTAATGTTATGATAATTGATAACTAATAATACTAATAAAAATGCAGATTACACATTGGATGGATTTAATATTAATTGTATGTAATGTTTATTATACTTGTCATTCATGTATATATTATAATGGATGTACATTAATAATATTTGTAGTTATTTATAAAGTAATATTTTAGAATGCTTAATATCCATCCATAAAAATGACACTTGTAGTTGTTTATAAAGCAATATTTTGGCATGCTTAATATCATCTATTATCAATAATTATTGTAGCCGTGCATATGGTAATATTTTAGAATGCTTATTATCTATTATTAATAATTATACTTGTAGTTGTTTATAAAGTATTATTTTGGAATGCTCAATATTATTTATTATTAATAATATAATAATAGAAATGCATATTATACATTGGCTGTATTTAATATTCACTGTAGGTATACACACCTTAAGTAATAATTGTATTTACAGTTATTTATAAAGTAATATTTTAGAATGCTTAATATTATCTATTATTATTAATAAAATGTGTGTATATATATATATATATATATATATATATATATATATATATATATTTACATTAGATATATTTAATATTCATTGAATAGTATAATCTATATTAACATTATATTATGTTAATACATTTAATAATATATACTAGTGAAAAATTAAAAGAAATAATACATTTAATATTATTGTCTAGTGATATATTTAAAGATGGTGTGTGTGTGTGTGTATATGTATATGCATGCATGCATACATATACAGTGTATACTCTGTAAGTAAATAATAAATATATGTGTTAAATACGTTATAAAAGGTCGTGTAGTAGCCTATGGTATTTAAATATACAGTGCATGAATTCATACTCGGTATCAGGAAGCCGAACTGTACCATCTGTGCGACAGAGGAGGGGTGCACTCTTTTCGCCATTCTCAAAGAACTTAGTACAAAATAGACAAAAACCTGTACTAAATGTAAATTTAAAACATAAATCACTTAACAGTGCTGTGCCGTCGTCCAAATAGACTATTTTCGGAAAAGCACATGTTGTTCTCATGTTGGTTTGGTCCTGGTACCATCAGTTCTCTTTAGTGTTTGCCAATGTTGGAGGTGTAACTGGGGTCTGGCCCTGGACGAAGGTAAACTATTATTATTAAATGCGTTGTGGTTTGAAGTAGCGATGAATTCAGGACTGCACTCTGTCGTTTGGTTGTTTGGTGGCAGCACAGGCGGCGTGCATCGATGAGATGTGAGGGCTATTTAGTCGTTCAGCCATGATGTCTGCACATTCCCAGCTGAGTTCAGACCGGTGGCCTGTGTGCTGGAGAGGAAGGCTGTGTTCCAAAACCCCGATTAGGGTTCGAGTTGATTTGAATGTTTAAAGGACTATAATAAATCCCAGCATCGCGTCTTTGTAATCATGAGAGAACTGAGAAAATGACAACATCAGTGAGTGCATAGATAGACATAGAGACTGTGTCTGGGAAAAGAGAGTGTGCTCACTTTTGAGAGTCAGAGTCACAAAGAAAGCTGTCTTCTCATCTACTGCACTAATAAACTCCATGATGGATCCTAGTGGTCAGATGTCACTTCACTGGCTTGATACTGACTTGCTTCTGACTTGCTTCCAGTCCATCATTTGTTACACTGGGTTTAATTAATGATGTCATGTATTGCATTTTATGCTTTTTAATGTGAAGATTTATGTTACAGGAATTATCAGGTGATTTAAAAAGGTTGAGTGGCCATGGAAGTGATTAAAATCTTTACGATTATTGAAAAAGTCAAGAAAGTTTGTATAATAAATGTTTGTTTTTCCTGTAGGTGACTACAGGAAAACAAAAATACTAAATTTATGTTTTTCTTTAGTCACATGTAGAGTGTTTCATTTGGGTATTTTTTCATTCATTAAAAAAAAAAAAAAAAAAAAACTTATACTGGAACTATGAAAGACTGAAAAAGTCATTGAATATCTCTGGCCAGATTTTTTTTTAATTATGTTCTTGTCATATTTAATATCACTTGGCAAACACTTGACAAACACTTGACATGGACATATAAATTCAAACATGACCAGATCAAATCCTTTTATTGAACAATTTCTGAATTGTCACCGGATTAAGAGCTGATAGAATATTCATCACATTTCTCACAAATATAGCAGTGCTAATTTTAGAATTATTTATATAATTTTATAGGATTTATTAATATATATATATATATATATATATATATATAATATATTAATAAGCTTGTATTTTCAGTTTGCATATTTCTAGTTCTAGTATTTTTATTTGTTTTTTATTTTCATATTTTTATATATTTTTGTTTCAGTTTTAGTTTTTCATTTTAGTATTCAGTATATTTTAGTATTTAGTATAACTTATTTAAAACTGTAAAGCTTGTTTTATTTTGGTTGCCAAGTTTACATTTTAGGTTTGTATTTTATTATTATATCAACTATTATAATATTTGTTTTGGTTTTGGGTTAAGTTAACAGCAGCAACAATACAGTCATATTTTACTATGATTGTATCCATTTAAGCAGTTGTTCAGTTTGAATACACCTACCTTATTTTTTAGAAAGTAATGCTTTCTTTTATGTTGCACTTTGTCACAGCAGTATTTTTATTTGACTTCTGTTTACACAAAATAGTGATATGACATCCTGCCAACGATATATGTTATTAGTGTTTGACAGTTAACTTTGAGTTAAAAAAAAATGTTACAGCCTTCTCTATTTTAAAAATAATGTGTGGCTTAGTTAATCCAGGCCTTGACCACGTCTGTCCTGTAAAGCACCGGAAAAGACATTTTGCATGTAGTCTGCAATCCTACAGCTTAAATAGCTGATGTTGAGAAAGATTGTTTCATGTTAAATCATGTTGTTTTAACAGCGATAGAGCATGGCTCAAGTGAAAGTGCAGACATCAGCCCCCTTGTCTGGACCTGGCCTGACCGCCGTTGTGCCCGCTGTGGCCATGCCCAGTCCAGGAGCTCTGGGTCTGCAGCCCACCATCAATGGCACAGTGCCAGCCACAACGCCCACCTACCCCAGCCCTGCCTCTGGCTTTGTGGACTCCACTGTACCAGCCAGCCCATCAGGTACGCTGTGGACATGCAAGCCAGTGTAGTCTGTAACGTTTAAAGTGGTAATGCTCGTTTTAACCGCTAACACAAGCTGCCGTGGATGTCCTGCGTCCATTAAAGCCAGTTGCGAAAGCGTTTCAGTTACTAAGCAAATTATGTTTGGGAAAAACAAAGGAAAACAGTGTATGTTGTTTTATTTCAGAGGGATTCTGTTTTCCACTTAATCTAAACAAACTAAATCAAATAACTCAGTGTAATGTAAACATCAGTCATAATAGTTAATGTTTATTAGTCAGTTCTGTGGAATGACATTGTTTTAGGTTGATTTTTAATATGATTAAATGACAGAATGAACAATTACAGTGGGCCCAAAGCATGTGGACCATTAATAATGTTTAGATAGATAGCAAAATATGAAACCAGGTACCATTATTTTAAGGATAAACAGCACAAACACACTTTTGAAGCAAAGCATTTGACTTGAAAAAGATGTTTGTTTGTTTGTTTTTAAATGGAAACAAACACTTGCATCAAAAGTTTGTGGTTCTTCAAATGTTTTTAAGAAGTCTTTTATGCTTACCTAGGCTTTTTTATTTGATCAAAATACTGTAGAAAAACAATAATAAATTGTAAAATATTATTACTTTTGTTTAAAATATCTGTTTTCTGTTAATATATTTTAAAATGTAATCTATTCCTGTGATGGCAAAGCTGA
Source organism: Cyprinus carpio (assembly GCF_018340385.1). Classification (NCBI taxonomy): domain Eukaryota; kingdom Metazoa; phylum Chordata; class Actinopteri; order Cypriniformes; family Cyprinidae; genus Cyprinus; species Cyprinus carpio. The sequence continues at coordinate 9,992,204 of NC_056620.1, forward strand.
ATTTTCAGCATCATTACTCCAGACTTCAGTGTCACATGATCCTTCAGAAATCATTCTGATATGCTGATTTGCTGCTCAAGCAATTTACAATTTTGAAAAGGATTGTTTAATATCTTTTGTGGAAACTGTGAGACATTTTTTCAGGATTCTTTGATGAATCAAGAGTTCAAAAGAACAATATTTATTTGAAATAGACATCTTTTGTAACATCATAAAGGTCTTTACTGTCAAGGAATATGAAGATTGTCATCATTTACTTCCCCTCCACACGTTCCAAACCTATATGAGTTTATTTCTACTGTTCAACACAAAAGAAGATATTTTGTAGAATGTTGGTAACCAAACAGTTGACGGTAGCCATTGACTTTCCAAGTTTTTTTTTCTCTCTATACTATGGAAGTCAGTGGCTACCATCAACTGATTAACAACATTCTTCAGAATATCATAAAGGTTTGAAACAACTTGAGTAAATGCTGACAGAATTGAATTCATCTTTGTGGAATGAAAGTTTAATTTCTTGAAAAATAAATCTTACTGACTCCTAACGTTTGAATGCTAGTGTATGCTGTTTTGGACTCATATCTACAATACAGTGAAAAACCTGGCATGCATTTGTTCATTCTTGCATGTGTTTAAACTGTCTCTCTTTCTGACAGGCCCTCCTCAAGAAAACATGGCAAACCCTAAAGAGAAAACTCCCATGTGTTTGGTGAATGAGTTAGCCCGTTTCAACAGGATTCAACCTCAATACAAGTTGCTGAATGAGAAAGGGCCAGCACATGCTAAGGTATTGTAAATGAAAGAAATACCAGTGCTTACAAGGCAGCAAAGAATAATGTACAATTTTTTTTTTCTCGCTAACTGACATGCTGCATAAGCAATGCTTTGCTCTTGTCATAAAACTGAGCACACAATAATCAACGTATGTGGTTAATGTGGTTATAAATGGTTAAATAAATGCGAGAAAGATAAATTATGTGCAATCATATTTCATTATGCAAATGATGTCACCTTCACTGTCGCTACAATTTGAATGCTAAATGTTCTATAAATAAAATACAGTAGGATTTTAACCTTACATTTCTTTAAAAAAGGGTCACAAAGAGCAAAAATTAGAATGCATATATTACATTTAATGTAATTTATTACATGTATTAATCTAAATATTTGAAAAGAAAGCACTCAAATCATGCCTATCAGGACAGTCCCTCATTTGACCCGTTTAGATCTTCTTGGAAAAGTAGGTCCTTTGCTGCCAAAAGCCTAAATCTGTTACAAAAGCTTAGTAGGTAAGGGATAATGTACAGTCATTATTGCAAAATAAACCTTGACAGTGCGATCAGGATCTTGTATCAACTCGAAAGCTTTTATTTTGCAATCATTTTTTGCTGAGTTTACATTTTTCCACTTATTACATGGCTACTTGGCAAATAAATACATACATGGAAATAAAATATTGATTTGAGTTGAAGTTATTTTATTGTAGAAAACTTTCACTATGTTATAGTCTAGAAAGCAATCAGCTAGCTGTCCTGCTGGATTGTGTGTGCAGATCTTCACGGTGCAGCTGTGCTTGGGGAACCAGATATGGGAGTCAGAAGGCAGCAGCATCAAAAAGGCTCAGCACTCTGCAGCTACCGAGGCCCTGACAGAGAGCGTTCTCCCCCGGCCTCCTCCCCGCTCACCTAAAGCCGACAGCAACAGCAACCCAGGTACCAACGTGGCACAGGGACACACTATGACCGGGAGTAGTATGCTGTAAATTAGAGCAGCTTTTTTTCAAGTGTGGTATTATAGGTCCACCAGCTGAAAATGTTTAACCACTGTGTCCTGGTTTCACAGACAGGGCTTAAACTAAGCCTAGATTTGGCCATAGTTCAGTTAGGACGTAATTTTTCATAAACGATCCTTAGAAAAAACATTACTGGTGTGCATTTTGAGACAAAACAAAGCCAGAGACATGTTTTAGGATTAATCAATGCAGATTTCTATCAGTTGAAGCAGCTCAGATTTACATTTTAATCTGGGACTAGGTTTAAGCCTTGTCTGTGAAATTGGCGGTTTAAATATTTAACCAAATTCTAAATAGATTCAAATAAAATATTAGATTCAATTTAATTAAATGAATTAAAATTATCTGAATCAGGAGCCAGTGCAGGATGAAAAAGTGCAAACCTAATAGCCTAATTATAATTATAAACAGAATTCTTCAAATAAAAGTAAGTTAGTTAACATAAATCAGCGCGATAATCTGCTCAATCAGAGTCAGGCTGCTGCAGGTTTAAAGGCACTTCTCAAAAAAGGTTTTGTTGTGCGATAAATTGCCCCAGAAATAATTGCGATAAGCGATTTTATTGTCATTTTTAAGACCATTTTATGCCACTTAATATTTAATCATAATAATGCAAGAAGGACTACACACTTCCAAATGACAACAAACTTTTAATTATTGAGAATATTTAGATCATGGAAATTAAGTATTAAAATATAAGATTCCTTGAATAAATAGTAAAAAAGCATTTTCTATAGTGCTGTCAAACGACTAATCGTGATTAATCGCATCCAAAATAAAAGTTTTTGTTTACATAATATATATATTTTGCGGGGGAAGTCGTGGCCTAGTGGTTAGAGAGTTTGACTCCTAACCCTAAGGTTGTGGGTTCGAGTCTCAGGGCCGGGAATACGACGACTGAGGTGCCCTTGAGCAAGGCACCGAACCCCCAACTGTTCCACGGGCGCTGCAGCATAAATGGCTGCCCACTGCTCCGGTTGTGTGTTCACGGTGTGTGTGTGTGTGTGTGTGTGTGTGTGTGTGTGTGTGTGTTCACTGCTGTGTGTGTGCACTTTGTGTCTCTACTTAACAGTCAGATGTCCATATGATGTGTGTTCCTGGTAGAGCATTGCTTTAGCATTGCAAAAGGTTGTGGGTTCGATTCCCAGGGAACACGTTAGGTTAAAAAAAAAAGTTAGCCTTTGGATAAAAGCGTCTGCTAAATGCATAAATGTAAATATATGCACAAAGGCACAGATCCCTGAACAAGGCCATATCTGCAGATGAACCTTTTTTTTTTTTTTGTAGAAACATTTTTTTGTAAATTTGAACTAGCACCTCATGACTTGACGTTATGTACGAGAAGCTGCAAAAGACACAGGCGCAAGTGGAATGCAAAAAACATGGTGACATTAATTTTTATGTAAATATAACGGGTGATATATTCCATCACCATATATTGTGCGATAAGTCGATATGTTGATTATTGTGACAGGCTTACTTCTCCTATGAAAAGTACCTGTACACAAAATCGCAAGAAAAATTTGCATTTACATTTATGCATTTGACAAAAGTGTCCAAAGTGACTAACATAGGAGGAACCAAGCAATTTGTGAGAGATCACTCAATGTGTATGCAAAGAAATGGGTAAAAAACTGAAAAAAAAAAAAATAATGCTAAAAAGTATGGAAACTGAAAAGAAAATACAATAGATTTTTGAAATTTCTGTTAAAAATCTGAAAACTTGGCATGCACAAGGAAGAATTACTTAGGGGTATTCTGTTTGTCAGGATATTGATATACGGTCTGTTTTGGTCTGTCAAATGAAGGGTGATAAATATTTTTCATTTCCTTTTTGCAGGCAGCATCACTCCTACAGTTGAGTTGAATGGCTTGGCTATGAAGCGAGGGGAGCCAGCTATCTACAGACCCCTGGACCCCAAACCCATTCCCAACTACACAGCCAATTACAACTTTAGAGGAATGTTCAACCAGAGGTACGTCCTTCAGCCTGTGCATATGTGATGTTTCTGAAATGTGAAGCATTTCAGTGCTGAAAGCTGATATAAGGTTTCTTTAAAATTCCTCCGTGGAACTGTTATTGTTGTGAATGAATGTTAGAGTTCTAGTATGGTTCTGGTAGATGGATTATTTGCCTTTGCTGCCACCTTGTGGTGTCACACTGGTGTTATATCAAACATAAAAACCACAGAGTGCATTTAAGTGAACTCATAATGGCTGTCTGATTTTAGAGATCAACCACTGTATTCAACATTTTAATGATGATGTCTGATCTGTGATTTTGTGCTAAGCTTGAGGACAACTTATGGGTACATAAAGAGAAGTTCTGCTCATTACCATTAGGTGGCACTATTATCCTATTTTTTTCCCTCAGCCCTTGTGACTTTTGCTTCACTTACCCATAGTTTACACTAAGGATTAATATTGCCATGTGTTTGGATAATGCTATGATATCCTCAGATCCCACAGCTTTTTTTTGGAAAAACTGATTTGTTTTGTTTCTAAATACAGTATATTTTCGTGTTCTTGACAGCCAATAAATTACCATCGTTATGGTCAAGTGAACTCGTATCTAATGTAGCCTCTGTATATATATATATAGACATTTGCTTTCGATTGAAGTTCAATGGACACTGTGAGAACAAAGACAAGGTGAGAAACCTGAGTCTTGTAATGCTAAGATCTCAAGCTGATATCAGAAAGCGTTAAAGGGCCTGCGTGTAGTGATTTTATTGAAAAAAAAAAGTATATATGTTTCTCCGCTGCACATCTAGAATTTCTATGATGTAGTCTTTGAAATAGTAATACAACAAGGAGCCAAAGTAAATCGGATCCTCTGTGCGATTACATCATTTTGGTGCCGAGCCTGGCCGGAGACCACCGTGGGGGACTTTTGTAGATATTAAGGGTGTTGTTGCATATGAATTATCCTCTTAAGTCTTTTGCACTCTTCACTTTCAACACAGGTCCTCTCAGAAGTGTTACAGGCCTCACATAATTTAAACACAGAGTCGCTTAAATACAGCTATCTAATTTATGGTTTTATTAATCGATGTTGTGTCTGTACTGCTCATTATGGAGAAGAATAATAGCATGGCTGCAGTGAATTGAGGGATTATGAGATTGAGAGCATTGACAGATATATCTGAATATGTATGCTTTAATCAGAAAGGGGATTGATTAGCAAAAATGTATTTTGATTTATGCAGTGGTAATTAAAGGGATCATATCATGAGGAATCTTTTAAAATACAGTATATACTGAATTCTGAAATAAGAGTAAGCTTGATACTGTATGTGCTTCTGTAGACAGATTAATATATTTAAATTCACTATGATTTGACAGACCGATTTAATAAAGAGGATGTGGGATAGATGCTGTTATTCCTAAATAGTACGAGTACAGTTTAGTGTTTTTCTTAGCTTGGTGTAGCACCTACAGCTCTGCATATCCCTCTGAAGGATTTTTCTGGTCATGAAAACTAAATGAAAGTTTAAAAAAAAAACTAAAAAAACTTTACTAACTTTATAAGAGGACCACAGAGAAATATTAATCAAATATATTCAAATACTTAAAAACTGCTTTTCCCCCTTCAGTTTGTGCACTTATAATTATTTTACAAGTTTAGTTTTAGTAATAATTTGTCTTTTTTTAAATGTCATGTAAATGCCCAATTCCAACTGAAATTGTGCTGGTATTTTTTTGCATATTCGGACTTACAGGCTTAGATAATGTTGTAGCTTGGCTTTGTCGTGTGCTCTACAGTATTAAAAGTTTGGGGTTGGTTTTCATGTTTTTAAAAGAAGTCTCTAATGGTCACCGTGCCTGCACTTATTTTATCAAAAATACAGTAAAACACAATCAAAAACCTGTTTTCTGTTTTAATATGTTTCAGATCATTCTGATATGCTAATTTGGTGTTTAAAAATTATTATTAATGTTGAAAACAGTTGTGCTGCTTAATATTTTTGTGAAAATCACACATTCCCCCCATGAATTCTTTTATGAATAGAACGTTCAAAAGAACACAATTTATTTGAAATAGAAATATTTTGTAATATTATAAATCACTTGCAAGTTAATTTACTTACTCCAAATTTTTGATAGGTAGTGTATACTCGGACTTGGAGTCTGTAGCTTGGTTGTGATGTAAACATATTTACACACAAATTTACATTCTTATTACCGTCTTGGCTAACTGACTTTAATCTGTATCAGCTCACTGTTCATGTCCTCTGTCAGTCCATCGAGACTGCAGTGATGCAGATTAACCAAAGCATCCTTTCTGAGAACCAAATCATGTACCCAAGAGTTGTAACTCCTCATTATCCCAGCTTAGTTAGACTAAAGACTAAATCTGGACTTCTCATCCTGTCTCAGTTTATCCAATCACAAATGGGAACTAAGTTGCAGTCAGGTAGCATTACACAATTACCTCATTTATCCAGGCCTTTGCTCTTTGTGACTAACATCAGGCTTTGTGTTCCTAACAACAATTTCTTTGGGGAGCGCCTGCATTCTTTCAGAGTCAAAATTTGGATGGGTCTTTTCCGGGACTACCTCACCTTCTCTCATTTGGGCATGACAGTAACATTGCGTCGGTGCTTAACTGTAACAATAATGAGGATAATTGCTGTCGAGCCTCTCCAGTGATATTTCCTGGTCTGATATTGAGCTGTGGCTGAAAAGACTGGAAGCTCAGAGGAAGAGAGTTTGCTAGGCGAGCCGGTGTAGTGGAGGTGGAAATGCGTCACTGTCTAGGCCAAATCAGCACCTTGGTTTGTTTTGATTGTATTTAAGATAACGTGGCTCTACGGTTGGCTCAGTACCAGATTTTGCCGTCATTCTGATATCTCCGTATCCATAGTAAATACACACTTCCATACAAACAGACGATAGGTAGATTTGCATATCAAATAAACAACTATATTTACTAAACTGGTAGGCTTATCAGCTATCTATCTATAAGTCAGGGCAACACTATCTCATGAACAGTTCGTTCATATTTTACGAGTTGGCTAGTTCGTTAGAATTTTTGTGAGGGGTAGGTTTAGGACGAATTCCTACGAATTTGCCACCTTTTAAATACGTGTGATTTTCCCACAAAATATACAAATTCATACGAACCAGGTGTTACGAATCTGTATGAATTAGCCATCTCGTAAAATATGTACGAATTGCTGTGAGATGTTTTTTTTTTTAGGGATACACGGTAAATATCGGCACGATATTAATGCGCATCTCATCAGTAAAGCCGGTTCTGTAATCAGTGGTAAATCTCTACACATGTGTGCTTTCACGTGGAGCAGCATTTACTACACAGAGCCGTTGTTCACTGAAAAGCTGCACAAAACCACAATCATATTTTGCACATGTTTTGCACACCTTGTCAGTGAACAACGGCTCTGTGTAGTAAATGCTGCTCCACGTGAAAGCACACATGTGTAGAGATTTACCTATTCATTGCCATTAAAGTGAAATTACTGAACCTACACACATGGAGCCTGAAAAAAAGCTGATTTTAGAAGAAAATTTCAAATGGCACTTAGAGGCTTTTGCATCTGAACTCTTCAAATATATACATATATATATACACACACGCATACATAGAAATATTAAAATATATATATGTATGTGTTTATTTATATACATAATAAATATACACAGTACACACCCATATATCATGTAAGGACAAACTTTTATTTTGGATGCGATTAATCACGATTAATCATTTGTCGGCCCTATATTATAGTTATTAGAGATACACCAAAATTTCAGCAGCAGAAAATGCATTTTCGGTTTCACTCAAAACAACAAGTTTTTATTTCAGCCACATTTGAAATGTTTATATATTAAATATGAATTGAAATAGATACAATTTTTCATTAAAATCTTGACTAGAATATATTTAATTTAATATATACAACTCAATTTTTATTTGAGTGTTGATTATTAAATAAATTTCATCAATTAATTGGTTATTAAATAATCTGTATTTTCAATTTG
>NC_056620.1:10005001-10040001 GCF_018340385.1 Cyprinus carpio
TTATGTGTATATATAAATAAACACACATACATGTAGGCCTATATATTAACGAAAAGTATGTTAGATTTATATATAAAATATTTATATTTATATATAATATAAATTATATACAAGTGTTTGCATACAAATACATGCAATACATACAAATATTTTTAAAATATATACATATATGTGTGTGTGTTTATATATACATAATAAATATACACCATACACCCACATATAGTATGTAAACAAACTTTGATTTTGAATCGATTAATCGCGATTAATCGTTTTGTAGCCCTAGTGTTTTATGTGATATTATTTTTTTATATTATTATTATTACTATTGTATTTTTAATTTTTGTTAAATATTACTGTTCAGGTTTTATTATTTAATAATTAGTTTTTTTTAATTCATTTTAAGTTATTTTAAGTTTTAGTTTTTATTTGTTTCCAGTGCTTCAACTTCAACGTATTTCAGTTATTCGCCAAGGCAACATATGCAGTTTTTGTGAACTAATATATATATTTTTTTTAATTTGACTTTTATTTCCATTTGAATGATAGCGTCTTCTTAGCATGTTTGCAGTCATCTACAACCCAGCTGCAGAGTTGCTCCACGTAATGGATCTCCCAGGTCAAATGAGGTCTTTCTGTGTGAGTTGGAATGGTGTCAGGCTAGCTCATTGTTCTGGAGGTCTCATGGTCAGCCCAGCTGTTGTGGACCAGCCTCATACTTGCGGTTTGTTAGCATGAATCACTCCAAAACTCACATTCATATCAAAAGGCTGGACTAACAACTCCTTCATAGATTTGACGGTTCTTTTTCCGCTGTTATCTCGTTCCGTTCTGAGGGGCGTCAGAGAGAATGACTTCCTCTAAATGACTAGGTGTGGGGTGTTTGTTGGAAATGTGTGTTTTGGAGTACTCAGCCGCAGCCCCCCCGTTGTTTTTCAAGCCATTGCCTTCCTTCACACAGAGGAGGAGCTGCTATGAAAATGCTTTCTTTTTTTTTTTTTTTTTTTTATGGTGGTGGCATTGTTTTGTTTGGGCGAGTCATTAATGCTTTTGTGGCTTGCAGTCAGAGGACAGCTCGTTTCTCTTCTGTGTTTGGCTCCAGGTGTTCGCTGCTTACAGAGCCACACAGGTGTGTCTCACATGGGGTCTGTTTCAGTGACTGTCCTTCTGTATGGTTTGATCTCTCATGGCAACCATCCAACCCATACAGTAAAGCAAATATTGTGAAACTACTTTTAAGTAACTTTATAAAATAAACATTGAACTACCATAAACTAAAAAATCAGTGAGCCCTTGGCTCTTGAAATGGAATGTTTGGATTGAACTTTTTATATAGTTTATTTTATAATTTTTGCTAAATATTATTATTTTTGTTTTATTTGTAAAAGTTTCATTTTGGGTTTGTTTTGTTTGTTTTTTTCGGTAATTTTCAATGCTTAAACTTACATTTATGTCGGCGCCGATAGCCTTGTGATGCTGTTACGCTTTGGGTGTCCCGAGTTCGAGTCCCGGCTTGTGGACCTTTCCCGACCCCCCCCCCCCCCCCCACTTCACTTTATTTCAACCTATACTGTCCTATCTAAATAATGGCATAAAACAGCAAAAGCAATTCTTAAAAAAAAAAAAAAAACTTTTCGCACTGTTAACCCTGGGTCCTTTTTTTAATACGTTTAAATATGGCAACATCACTTAAATAATTGTCAAAAAATAAAGATTATATTGCAATAAAACAAACGTTTAAAATTAAAAATTTGGAATTTTTGGTGAATTTTTAAAAACAAATTGGAAATACCATATATTAAATCAAAACTTTATTTTGAATAAGGAGCCAGTAATGCATCTGAACCATTCTAAACTGAGTGAGTTTGATTCAAACCGATAACTCACTTGTGAATCTTCTTTGCAAACCAGTATTTTGTAAATATTTTTGGCTGATTCATTAAAAATAACAGTTTTTATAAGTAATTTTTTTGCGAATTAGGTTTTTATGAATCTTTTTGACTGACTCACCAACAGCGGCGGTTCTTAAGAATCATCTTTTTACTGTATAATTATATGTTTGTTTATTTTTTGTAAATTATATTATGTTTTAGGTTAGTTAACAAATAGCATGTTAAAAAAATACTCTTTTTTTTTTTTCTGCACAGTTTTGCCTTTTGGACAATGACATTATGAAAAAAAAAATCCCTAGATTTCCTAGAGATCCCTATGGCCTAGAAACTATCCAGAACAACCTAGCAACCACACAGCTAGATTCTGAAACCACTCAAAACACCTTAACATGTCCTAGCAACCACCACTGTTATGTAATTTCAGATGTTCTTGGCATCACAATTGCAGGTAACATCTTCCAATAAATTCCATTTGAAAGATGTAAATGCTGTGATCACAGCAGTTGCTATCGTCTTAATTAAAATCATCTACTAGCATTTAAACTAATGCCATTAATGAGGACAGAAGGAGCTGTGCTGGGCATAAGTCCAACTTAAAACCGTAGTGCCAAAGTTGCTTCATTAGCAGTAAATGGACTGACACTAAGTGCTCCTAGTCCTATCTGAAGAGTTACATCAACCACTGCCTCTTTCAGCAAATGAGAAGGAAGTCCAATTAAATCTCAAGATGTGCAAATACAGTCTTATTAAGCCAGTGTGTCATTTTAAATCAGTCGTAAAGAATCGGGGAGGGTTGGAATTTGACTCGCCGCTGCATTTTTGAAGTGATAAAACGGGGAAACCCACTGATTAACCAGCAGAGAGCTTTGTAATCTCATGTTTGCAAAAGGAACCATAACATGCACTCCAGAGGAATTTGGCTTTAGCTGACCTTTAATTAAAGTTATAAATGCTGAAGTTCTGTACTGTGTCATTGGGAAGGGAGATCTGGCTTTTAACAGGCTTTTTAAAGGGGTATCTGGCTTATTTGTGCTGTTTTGGCTGTATGCTGTATTGTTATGGACCATCAACCTCTGCTATAGCCCAATTAATGCCTGACCATGAATATGTAGCCATGATTTTATGCAGTTTTCTGATCCAATGTGGATTATAGTCAACACCACCTGCTGATTTATTACAAGGCTTTTAAAAGTGGCTTGTTATGAAAATACATCTTTTGTATTACTTCAATACCAGCCCACTATTTGTTTCCTGTATTATGTTGTACAGAAATTCTGGTGAAAAAGCCTGTGCTGTTGTATTCTTTCTTCACGGGGGGGTTTGGTTTGTTCCATTCCTGTTGCCTTTCCATATCCCCTCCTAGGACAAGTCTCATGTAGGAGGTCTTCACCCCCTGATGACAAACCTTTTGTGGTCCAGGGGGACGCTACTGTATGTGGTATCATTTTGTAATTTCCCATTTCTTAACTCACATTTGTGGGAAAAAACCTGCAGCTCATGTGAATCGACACATGGAGGGGTGAATGGGAGGAAGTATCCATGTTTTCGCTCGTCTGTCTGGGGGCGAGGTGTTGGAAGTAAATCTGTGCCACCAGGAGATGACCATGTTCCAGGGACTGTTAGATAAAATGTGACTGTCCTGTTGACCCATTTGATTGTTTTTACCCCCAGTAGTCCCAGAATGATGGTAGAAGGAGTTTTGCAAGGCTTGAGATACACAAAGATGCCTGGACATCTACTGTGACACAGTATGTCAGTACCATATTGGTCAATGGCCAAGGTTTTTTTTTCGAATTTATTGGTATTTTGATATTGGATATTTAATTTTTTGTGGTAATTTCATTTAGTTTTACATTTAAATGACTAATGTTCACTTAAAGTTAATCTTTAAAAACATCAATAATTTAATAACAAAATAATGTTATTTTTAGCAGCATCATATGACCCCTTTAATGATACTAAAATAATGATACTGTAATGGCTGAATTCACTTGTAGATAGATTTTAGTTTTTAGTGTTTTATTTTTAATTTATTAAATTATTTAAGTTTAATATTAGCCATTTATTGATTATCATATGAAAATGAATAGTGGCTTATCGCAAAAGCCACAAATTTGATACCTCAAACATCTACAGTATTTATTATACAGGCAAGCACCACTTGCTTTTTCTTTTAAAAATGTCAAAATCAAGTAATTTATATTTCAGTTTCAGCAATTACATATACTGAAGCACTGCAGCTACGTTAATGAAATTTTGTGCACAAAAAAGGTCCATTGTCTGATAGTGTAGCAATGTATGAAGCACTGCTCACACTAAAATCACTTATTTTTAAACCAAGCAGTTTTCTGTTGGTCAGCGCAGGGAAATTGGGCTAATATTAAAATTAAATTATATAAAGCAGTAAAAACAAAAATTAGTCATTTTAAAAGCTACAAGTGAATTTAGCAATCACAGTATCAAAAAAAAAAAAAAAAAAATAAATAAATAAATGCCCTCACATACACCCAATCGCACAGATTCCTACTGAAATACTGGATTTCATCTGTGTGATTTCACAGACCAAAGGAAAATGTGAGCTCTTCCTAGAAAGAGGAACACAATTTACTGTCCAGTAGTTTAACTCAAGCATCTGACTGGAGAGAACCATTTGTGGGTTAGTCAGACTGTTGTATCATTCAGCTGGAGAAGCTGCAACACCTATTTATAGGCTTTTTCTTTAATCCTCACAGTCCTCTGCGCTGAAAATTCACAAGAGATGTGTATCTTTGTCAATGTAAAGGAGAAAAAAAAACTGTGGTCGGGGCCTCCTGTTAGCAGTTAAAATGGCAAGAGATAGATTGAAGTCATCAGAGGCCCAGCATGTGCGGCTAGCTTTTACTTAAGGTTAGCAACACACTGATGATTAATCAATGATGAGAAAGAGAGATAGTCTGGCACATTGCCTGGCTGTTAAAAAGCCTGTCCAGGTGATTGATCAGTAGTCAACACCCAGTCTATCCAGTTCATCTGTGTTTACACAGTCCGTGTATGGCAAGCCAGTTCACTTGGTGGCCATCTTGGAAACACCCTCAGGCAGTTATTTACACTTAAGCCCAAAGTATACTTCAGTTTTGACCCAAACGCTTATTGTGCAGTTGAACAAAGTATTCAAAGTATACTCCATTTGATAGCATGTGCAAACACAGCTGTTCAACGCATGCACGCTAGAAAGTTTTTTCTTTTGCGCTGTTTCTTTCTAGAATTTACGGCTGATAAAAATGTCTTTGTGCTCTTTAAACTAGAGTTGTGAATATCTTTTAACCCCCTCACACAAGCGCTTTTCAACATAGGCATCTAATATTGCCCTTACGAAAATTAACCTTGGTTTTACTACAAATAAAACCATAAAAACCATGGTTACTATAGTTAAACCATAGTAAAAACAAATTAACTATAGTTTACCATGGTATTTGTAGTAAAGCTGTGGTTATTAAAATGGTAATCAAAACGCTAAAAACCATGGTTACTACACTTTTACTTTAATAAAACCATGGTTAATTTTTGTAAGGGTGTTGCTGTCTTCAGTAATTTTTTGTTGTTGTTGTTGTTGTTGTTCAGTCTTATCCATATCTTTTTCAGCAATATTGTAAAAGTGGATATATAGTACATCCAACTTTGTCTGCATGCATACACTTACATAAAGCGATAAATAACATACAGCAAATCTATATACTATAAAACAGCTCTATATTTAAAGTTGCATATACATTACATTCAACTTTGTCCGCATACATGTAGTACACAAATTTAAACCAATATATACTACTGTATATAGCAAACCTCAACAGTTTGGCTTTTATTTTGTCAGAAAATACAACTATATTATCACCCTGCTCTATATATGAAGTAGAATATGTATTATATGCAACATTATCCAAATGCATACAGTACTCACGTCAAGTGATGTACTATATAGCAGATCTCGACTGTTTGACTTTATTCACTGTAAAATGTAAACTATGTTATTGCCCACAGGGCTGGGTAGTAACTGACTACATGTAGCCTGTATTACGTAATCAGATTCCAAATATTAAGTTCTTGTAATTAGAGTATATTACATTTTAAAATGCTCATAATCAGATTATAGTTACTTTTTTATGGATTGCATGATTACATATGATTCACACAATTGCCTTACATTAATCATAATTAGATGTAATTAATATAGTTAATATAATTATATAGATGCAGTGATTCCCAAATGTTTTTGTCAGGCAAACTCCTTAAAATAAAACAGTTTAGTTAATATTTAACTAATTTAACAACACATTCACATGTTTACAGTTCTCTAATATTGGTTAATAGTCACGTTGACATGCAGGTAAACAAATTAAATATTTCTATTTTTAGTGTTCAAGTGTTTAAATTATTATTATTTAAATTTTTTGTGATTTAATTAATTATTAGATTTTTATCATCTCACAAACCCACTGCAGTTCTGACATTCGGCATAGTGTGGGAAAACCTGGTGTAATGTAATGTTTAATGCATTTTATGATGTTAATATAAAAAATAGAATATATTTTCTTTCTCTTTGCTTTTTTCTATTAATATGGTATATTTAATGGTAAGTTTAAAACAAGTTAGATAAAAAAAAAAAAAAAAGAGTAATCTAAATAGTATTTAGAATAAATTACATAAAGGTCCACTGAAGTGCCTTGAAACACGCACCTTTATTCTGTGTTGACGTCATTTTAACTGAAACAGGAAGACACGCCGGGACATATCAAGCAGCCCCGCCCCTTTTTAAAATAGCCAATAGCGTTCGTTTATATCACAGTTTGGGCTAGAGCCGTTAAACTCGGTGTGCTGTGCGGCAAAACCAGACTTCTTTCGCCCCAATGGAAGTATATTTACACTGTTTGAATTGTTCCCTATCACTTATATAGTACACTACGTGCCATTCACCATATAGAATATACAGATTCTATGAACAAGTGTAGTGACTGATTTCAGCTGTGGCTTCAGTGTCTATTTATAGTGTAGCGGGTGAGACGCTTCGGATTCTAGAGAGCATTTGAATGGTCAGAAGATTTGATGAGAAGCTGAAGTACGAGGTGACGTTAAAGAAATTGTTGATCCATTTTGGCAGAAGTGATGAACTTCAAGCTTTAAATGCTTATATCTTCTAAAAGCATATTTTTGTCACTGTTTCGGAGCACACTGGCTTATAGATAACCTTAAGACTAACATATTGATACTAACACCCAAAAAACTTTGACTTTGATTTCAGTGGACCTTTAAAAGGAGTAACCCAAATTTTGCCCAGCTCTTAATATAAATTTAAGTATATAATATCAAACTTTATTCTGCATAGAGCAATATATACTATATAGCATCTCAATGGCTTGATTGCTTGTATAGTTGCAAAATGTTAACTATATTTTATATTATTATATCTGTATTATGTTATTATATTATATGTTAAATGCAGCTATAAGAAATTAATATATATTCAATTCCATTTAAGTTTATTTGTTTAGCACTTTTCACAATACAATTTGTTGCAAAGCAGCTTTACAGAAAATTAAGTTTATACAATATATTTAGTAGTAGCAGTATCAGTGGTGACTATGACATACTGATATACATATGGCAGAAATGTATGGTAAAATTCAGTTAATGACATAATCAAACAGACAATGAACACTATTAACAGCAATGATTATATGTTGCAATCAAACTTGTAGCAAAATTCGGAAGTTTATGTTGTTTCAGGGTTGCCATCATCTGAGGTCCTCTGAGGGGTTGGCATCGTCTCTTCTCAGGTGATGCCAACTTCATAATTTAGAAGTTTCATCTGATCTTGTTGAGATATATAGTTGAGGATCACCAGCATAACAATGGAAACTAATTCCGCATTTTCTAATAATACAGGTGCTGGTCATATAATTAGAATATCATCAAAAAGTTGATTTATTTCACTAATTCCATTCAAAAAGTGAAACTTGTATATTATATTCATTCATTACACACAGCCTGATATATTTCAAATGTTTATTTCTTTTAATTTTGATGATTATAACTGACAACTAAGGAAAATCCCAAATTCAGAAAATTAGAATAACAAATAAAACAAATACAAAAAAATTATCCAAATAAAAATTATCAAAATAAAAATAATTAACACTAAAAGTATGAGCATGTACAGCACTCAATACTTAGTTGGGGCTCCTTCTGCCCTCCTTTTGTGGCACTGCTCAGGTGTTATGAGAGCCCAGGTTGCTCTGATAGTGGCCTTCAGCTCTTCTGCATTCTTGGGTCTGGCATATCGCATCTTCCTCTTCACAATACCCCATAGATTTTCTATGGGGTTAAGGTCAGGCGAGTTTGCTGGCCAATTAAGAACAGGGATACCATGGTCATTAAAACAGGTACTGGTAGCTTTGGCACTGTGTGCAGGTGCCAAGTCCTGTTGAAAAATTATATCTGCATCTCCATAAAGTTGGTCAGCAGCAGGAAGAATGAAGTGCTCTAAAACTTCCTGGTATACGGCTGCGTTGACCTTGGACCTCAGAAAACACAGTGGACCAACACCAGCAGATGACATGGCACCCCAAACCATCACTGACTGTAGAAACTTTACACTGGACCTCAAGCAACGTGGATTGTGTGCCTCTCCTCTCTTCCTCCAGACTCTGGGACCCTGATTTCCAAAGGAAATTCAAAATTTACTTTCATCAGAGAACATAACTTTGGACAACTCAGCAGCAGTCCAGTCCTTTTTGAAGCGAGACGCTTCTGACGCTGTCTGTTGTTCAAGAGTGGCTTGACACAATGAATGCGACAGCTGAAACCCATGTCTTGCATACGTCTGTGCGTATTGGTTCTTGAAGCACTGACTCCAGCTGCAGTCCACTCTTTGTGAATCTCCCCCACATTTTTGAATGGGTTTTGTTTCACAATCCTCTCCAGGGTGCGCTTATCCCTATTGCTTGTACACTTTTCTACCACATCTTTTCCTTCCCTTCGCCTCTTTATTAATGTGCTTGGACACAGAGCTCTGTGAACAGCCAGCCTCTTTTGCAATGATTTTTTGTGTCTTGCCCTCCTTGTGCAAGGTGTCAATGGTCGTCTTTTGGACAACTGTCAAGTCAGCAGTCTTCCTCATGATTGTGTAGCCTACAGAAATAGACTGAGAGACCATTTAAAGGCCTTTGCCGGTGTTTTGAATAAATTAGCTGATTAGAGTGTGGCACCAGGTGTCTTCAATATTAAACCTTTTCACAATATTCTAATTTTCTGAGATACTGAATTTGGGATTTTCCTTAGTCATCAATAATAATCAAAAAAAATAAAAAAAAAAAATCATAAAAAAAACATCATTTAATAAATAAATAAAATATACAAGTATCACTTTTTGAATGGAATTAGTGAAATAAATAAACTTTTTGATGATATTCTAATTATATGACCAGCACCTGTATTACCAATGGGCAACTTGTATATTGAAAATAGCAGAGGACCTAGGACAGATCCTTGTGGCACTCCATACTTTACTGGTGATAATTGGGATGACTCCCCATTTAAATAAACAAAGTAGTAGCGATTGGACAGGAAGGATCTAAACCATCTTAAAGCCTGCCCTTGAATACCTGAATATTTTTGTAATCGATCTATGAGTATGTCATGATTTATAGTGTCGAACGCAGCACTAAGATCAAGTAAAACTAGCAATGAGATGCAGCCTTGGTCTGATGCAAGAAGCAAGTCATTTGTAATTTTAACAAGTGCAGTTTCTGTTCTATGGTGGAGCCTGAAACCTGATTGAAATTCTTCATAGAGATCTTTTTTTTTTTTTGCAAGAAGGACCACAATTGAGCAGACACAACTTTTTCTAAAATTTTGGACATAAACGGAAGATTTGAAATAGGTCTGTAATTTGCCAGTTCACTAGGATCTAGTTGTGGTTTCTTAATAAGAGGCTTAATAACTGCCAGCTTGAATGGTTTGGGGTGTGTCCTAAAGATAACGATGAGTTAATAATATTGAGAAGCGGTTCTTCTGCTACAGATAACAACTCTTGCAGTAATTTAGTGGGTACAGGATCTAATAGGCATGTTGTTGGTTTAGATGCAGTGATAAGTTTATTTCGCTCTTCCTGTCCTATATTTGTAAAGTACTGCAGTATTTCTTTTGGTACGGTGAATGAAGCTGAAGTACTAGATGCTGTAGAATCTAAATTTGTTATTGTATTTCTGATGTTATTTATTTATCAGTGAAGAAATTCATAAAGTCATTACTATTAGACTGTGAGGAAATATTTAGATCGGGTGGCATCTGGATATTTGTTAATCTAGCCACTGTGGTAAATAAAAACCTTTGATTGTTTTGGTTATTTTCTGAGTTTGTGGATTTCTTGCAATATAATTAAATCTAGCATATGATTAAAACAATGAGTGGGCCCGGTGACATTTTGCTTGACTCCAAAAGAGTTTATTAGTTCAGTAAACGCAAGTCCTCATGCATCATTTGTATTATCAACTTGAATGTTAAAATCTCAGACAATTGGCGCTTTATCAACATTTACCAATAGGTCTGAGTGGAAATCTGCAAATTCTTTTAGGAATTCTGTATATGGCACTGGTGGTCTATACACAGTAGCCAGAACAAGAGATAGGAGAGATCTCTTTTGCATATCTGACAGTGTAACATTAAGCAGAAGTATTTCGAATGAGTTAAACCTGTATCTTGTTTTCTGAGTAACACTGAGAATATCACTATACAGGTCCTTCTCAAAAAATGAGCATATTGTGATAAAAGTTCATTATTTTCCATAATGTAATGATAAAAATTAAACTTTCATATATTTTAGATTCATTGCACACCAACTGAAATATTTCAGGTCTTTTATTGTTTTAATACTGATGATTTTGGCATACAGCTCATGAAAACCCAAAATTCAAAAAAATCTAAAAAAATTAGCATATCATGAAAAGGTTCTCTAAACGAGCTATTAACCTAATCATCTGAATCAACTAATTAACTCTAAACACCTGCAAAAGATTCCTGAGGCTTTTAAAAACTCCCAGCCTGGTTCATTACTCAAAAACCGCAATCATGGGTAAGACTGCCAACCTGACTGCTGTCCAGAAGGCCATCATTGACACCCTCAAGCGAGAGGGATAAGACACAGAAAGAAATTTCTGAACGAATAGGCTGTTCCCAGAGTGCTGTATCAAGGCACCTCAGTGGGAAGTCTGTGGGAAGGAAAAAGTGTGGCAAAAAACGCTGCACAACGAGAAGAGGTGACCAGACCCTGAGGAAGATTGTGGAGAAGGACCGATTCCAGACCTTTGGGGACCTGCGGAAGCAGTGGACTGAGTCTGGAGTAGAAACATCCATAGCCCCCATGCACAGGCGTGTGCTTTTGAACCAGAAACAGCGGCAGAAGCGCCTGACCTGGGCTACAGAGAAGCAGCACTGGACTGTTGCTCAGTGGTCCAAAGTACTTTTTTTTTTTTTCGGATGAAAGCAAATTTTGCATGTCATTCGGAAATCAAGGTGCCAGAGTCTGGAGGAAGACTGGGGAGAAGGAAATGCCAAAATGCCTGAAGTCCAGTGTCAAGTACCCACAGTCAGTGATGGTCTGGGGTGCCATGTCAGCTGCTGGTCTTGGTCCACTGTGTTTTATCAAGGGCAGGGTCAATGCAGCTAGCTATCAGGAGATTTTGGAGCACTTCATGCTTCCATCTGCTGAAAAGCTTTATGGAGATGAAGATTTCGTTTTTCAGCACGACCTGGCACCTGCTCACAGTGCCAAAACCACTGGTAAATGGTTTTTCTGACCATGGTATTACTGTGCTCAATTGGCCTGCCAACTCTCCTGACCTGAACCCCATAGAGAATCTGTGGGATATTGTGAAGAGAAAGTTGAGAGACGCAAGACCCAACACTCTGGATGAGCTTAAGGCCACTATCGAAGCATCCTGGGCCTCCATAACACCGCAGCAGTGCCACAGGCTGATTGCCTCCATGCCACGCCGCATTGAAGCAGTCATTTCTGCAAAAGGATTCCCGACCAAGTATTGAGTGCATAACTGAACATAATTATTTGAAGGTTGACTTTTTTTTGTATTAAAAACACTTTTCTTTTATTGGTCGGATGAAATATGCAAATTTTTTGAGATAGGAATTTTGGGTTTCCATGAGCTGTATGCCAAAATCATCAGTATTAAAACAATAAAAGACCTTAAATATTTCAGTGTGCAATGAATCTAAAATATATGAAAGTTTAATTTTTATCATTACATTATGGAAAATAATGAACTTTTATCACAATATGCTAATTTTTTGAGAAGGACCTGTATATTGTTGCAACACTGCCACTACGACCAGTCTGACAAGGCTCATGCTTATAACAGTAGCTTGGTGGAATAGACTCATTTAGACCAATATAATCATTTGGTTTGAGCCAAGTTTCAGTCAAACAGAGTACATCAAAACTATTATCTGTGATCATTTTATTTACAATAA
This sequence comes from Cyprinus carpio, assembly GCF_018340385.1. Lineage (NCBI taxonomy): Eukaryota > Metazoa > Chordata > Actinopteri > Cypriniformes > Cyprinidae > Cyprinus > Cyprinus carpio. Next base: position 10,017,409 of record NC_056620.1, read on the forward strand.
CTGCTTTGGGTGTGAGTGATCTAATGTTTAGGACACCGTCTTTATAGATTGGACAGCGCAAGTACTTCGATCATTTAAGTGGGTAGAATTGGCTTACTAGTCAAATGGAACGTCCTGGAGATGTTGTCCGACAGGAGTTCCTCTCCGACTCTACTGGGGTGCAGGCCATCAGTGCGAAAAAGCCTATGATGCTCCCAGAAAAGATTTCAATTATTAACAAAGAGCAGTTTCTCTTTTTTACACCATGACAATAACCATTCGTTTAAAGCAAAAAGTCTACTGAACCTTTCGTGTCCTCGTCGATACATGGGAAGCGGTCCTGACACGATGATTGTCATCATTGGCGATATGCTGCGTACCATCTCAATCAGGCTCCTGAAGTCCCTCTTCAGTGTTTCTGTCTACCGTAGCTTGGTGTCTTTAATCCCCACTTGCAACACGACTGCTCTGATGCTCTCGTCGCCCTTCAGGATCGCGGGTATCTCCACAGAAACATCAAGAACACGAGCATCAGGGAAACAGTGAGTGTGCACTTTACCTTCAGGTAACGTGTGAATGCAGCTCGAACATGTGCTCACCTGCATTTAAAAGGTAGATACACATCCGCCATTAAAGCAAGTAACAATATGTTAAACAATGGTAATGTGTGTGAATAGAGTATTAGCAATGTACTGTAAGCGAGATTAGCGGCAACCACGGTGGCGATGCTAATGGCTGTAAGCTAATAGCGGACTCGTGAAATCAAAATAAAACTAGTGATAACAAGGCGCTCTGATTGTTTTTGTTGTGGAATACGATAGGGTATATATTCACACGTTATAGAAACAGAAATGATGGTGTATAAAATTGATTTTAAGATAAAAAATAAACAATAAAAAATTTACTTGATGGCACTCAAACTCAAAACACTCGGCAGCAACAAAAACTAGCATATAAATTTTCTTATAAAAGATATTGTAAACTTTAACATCATGATTTTCTGTAAAGCTGCTTTGAAACAATGCTTATTGTGAAAAGTCCTATACAACTAAACTACACTTGATTGTGAAACAGTGGGCCCTTTACGTCTTGTGCACTGCACCGGATACCCTGTATATATATAGGGTATACACTTAAAAAACAAAGTATCCTTGGCTTTCTTTCACCCCATTCAGAAAGTGGATTAGCTCTTTTAACTAAAAGGCAGGAGTTTTTTCCATCTCTTTCCCCTGCTGTCAGGTTTACTGCTTCACTAAAGCGCACACATGAACTCTAGCAACCAGTTGCTGCCATTGTTTTAGTTGCTATCATGCCATGCCGCATAGTTTCTGGATACAATACATTGATGTTGATATGTGGTCCCAAAAGCTTCATTCTTCAAAACCATACCCATTGACATTTTTCACAACTTCTAAAATTGTAGAGAAGATCACCAATACATCCTGGCCATTGGTGAAATATAATCTGACATCTGGGCCAAGGAACTCTGCTTGAGATTTGGGCGTTAGCCTCCTCCGGAGGGAGTTGAGGTGGATTTGTGCTTGAATAACTACAGGAAGGCAGTCTTGTCTTGTTTTTGAATGGATATGGGATGATCCATGACTCGTCGTTGTGCGATGAAACTTGAGGGAGTAGTGTTGTGCGTCAATCAGCATCGTTAGTCACGAATCAAATCCTCATGTGTTGATGTTCGATTAGAAAAAGTTTTTACATAATAACATCTATTGTTTCATGATGTGTAATTGCTCTCTTCCTTAAAAATGTGACCGATGTGACTAGGCGATATGACCAAAATCTTATATCACAACATGAGTGGTTTTATTTCATGGTAACAATATATATCACAATTTTAAATAAAGTCTTTGATATCAAAATTTTTGATACCATAGACATTTCATAATTATTGTTGTATAATTAAGTGTCAATATCACAAAAAAACTGATACTAGCCTAAAAAAAAAAAAAAAAAAAACCTTACTTGAAGACAACTAAACAGTCAGTGATTAAATAAGAATAAGAAACCAATTAAAACAATAGGACAAAAAAAACTAGAACAAATAAATAAGAAATGGTACATACATTGTATAAAATAATGAGATGTATAAAACACTGCATATACATCACTGTGTAAATTAAATGCATATTTCTTATTATTAAAGTTACAAAAGTGAGGTCAAGAGCAGTGAGAGATTTTCTCTCTTTTGTTGTTTGATTATGAATGACAGACAGCAAGAATATTAGACTGCTGTCACTTTAAGAACTGCCTGGATCCAATATACTGTTACACATGTGTTTTCTTTCTTAGCTGTTTGTTTTCACTTAAGACCTAAATCAATATATATATTACTGTGTTTACGAGGAGACGGGCATTTTGACACATAAGTGTGTGTATTTAACTGCTCAAGGCCTATAAAGTGGAAAAATTATTCTGTTCATTACTCCCGCTCAGTCTTCATGTACACGCGTTTGGAACCCTCTGACAAAAATTTGGGGTGGGGGGTGGGGGTCTCATTCTTATTAAGTTGGCTTGAGAAAGCTTATTATTAAGTTGGCTTGAGAAAGCCAACTATTATTAAGTTGGCTTGAGAAAGCCAACTTACTGATCTACTATTTAAACTTATTATTAAGTTGGCTTGAGAAAGCCAACTTACTGATATACTATTTAAACTTATTATTAAGTTGGCTTGAGAAAGCCAACTTACTGATCTACTATTTAAACTTATTAAGTTGGCTTGAGAAAGCCAACTTACTGATCTACTATTTAAACTTATTATTATTATTCTTCTGAGACTAAATTATCAACTCTAACTCCTCCTAGAGCTTTAACTCTACAGACTCCAAACTCATCCCAGCTCTTCAGACTGATCTCGCCGGGTGTGCTATATCTTTTCTAACTGATTGGACTTACAGTTTTCATAAAAATGAAGATTAAAAAACATAAAAATCCCATAGACTTTCATTGACGGAATGTTCAGATGAGCCAAGCTCCAACTGTCAAAATTCAAATCTAAACAAACTGAAGCCCATTAGACTCTTCTATGTACTATTTCTAATCCATTAAAACAAACCAAAAAAAATCAATCAAACACATCTAACAAATATAACAAATATAACCAACCAACCAATCTATCTATTATATCAATATATCTATCTATCTATCTATCTATCTATCTATCTTATATCTATCAATCAATCATCTGACTGTTTATATCTATCTATCTAACCAACCAACCTATCTATCTATCTATCATCTGACTATATCTATCTATCTATCTATCTATCTATCATCTGACTATTTCTATTTATCTATCTTAATCATGCTAGCGACATGCTAGTCACTTGCTAATCATGCTTACAACATGCTAGAATCATGCTAAAAACATGCTAGTCACTTGCTAATCATGCTAGCAACATGCTAGTAACTTGCTAATCATGGTAACAACATGCTAGTCACATGTTAATCATGCTAGAAACATGCTAGCGACATGCTAGTAACTTGCTAATCATGCTAGTAACATGCTAATCATGCTAAAAACATGCTAGCGACATGCTAGTCAATCGCTAATCATGCTAAAAACTTGCTAGTGACATGCTAGTCACTCGCTAATCATGCTAAAAACATGCTAGCGACATGCTAGTCACTCGCTAATCATGCTAAAAACATGCTAGCGACATGCTAGTCACTCGCTAATCATGCTAAAAAACATGCTAGCGACATGCTAGTCAATCGCTAATCATGCTAAAAACATGCTAGTGACATTCTAGTCACTTGCTAATCATGCTAGAAACATGCTAGCAACATGCTAGTCAATCGCTAATCATGCTAAAAACTTGCTAGTGACATGCTAGTCACTCGCTTATCATGCTAAAAACATGCTAGCGACATGCTAGTCACTCGCTAATCATGCTAAAAAAAACATGCTAGCGACATGCTAGTCACTCGCTAATCATGCTAAAAACATGCTAGTCACTTGCTAATCATGCTAGAAACATGCTAGCGACATGCTAGTCACTTGCTAATCATGCTAGAAACATGCTAGCGACATGCTAGCAACTTGCTAATCATGCTAGTGATATGCTAGTCACTCGCTAATCATGCTAGAAACATGCTAGCGACATGCTAGTCACTCGCTAATCATGCTAAAAACATGCTAGCGACATGCTAGTCACTCACTAATCATGCTAAAACATGCTAGCGACATGCTAGTCACTCGCTAATCATGTTAAAAACATGCTAGCGACATGCCAGTCACTCGCTAATCATGCTAGAAACATGCTAACGACATGCTAGTAACTTGTTAATCATGCTAGTGACATGCTAGTCACTTGCTAATCATGCTAAAAACATGCTAGCGACATGCTAGTCACTCGCTAATCATGCTAAAAACATGCTAGTCACTTGCTAATCATGCTAAAAATCATGCTAGCGACATGCTAGTTACTTGCTAATCATGCTAGAAAACATGCTAGCGACATGCTAGTCACTTGCTAATCATGCTAGCGACATGCTAGTCACTTGCTAATCATGCTAGAAACATGCTAGCGACATGCTAGTCAATCGCTAATCATGCTAAAACATGCGAGTGAAATGCTAGTCACTTGCTAATCATGTTAGAAACATGCTAGCGACATGCTAGTCACTTGCTAATCATGCTAGAAACATGCCTAGCGACATGCTAGTCACTCGCTAATCATGCTAAAAACATGCTAGCGACATGCTAGTCACTTGTTAATCATGCTAGAACCATGCTAGCGACATGCTAGTAACTTGCTAATCATGCTAAAAACATGCTAGCGACATGCTCGTCATTTGCTAATCATGCTAGAAACATGCTAGCGACATGCTAATCACTCGCTATTCATGCTAAAAACATGCTAGTGACATGCTACTCACTTGCTAATCATGCTAGAAACATGCTAGCGACATGCTAGTAACTTGCTAATCATGCTACTGACATGCTAAGTCACTTGCTAATCATGCTAGAAACATGCTATCGACATGCTAGTCACTTGCTAATCATGCTAAAAACATGCTAGTGACATGCTAGTCAATTGCTAATCATGCTAGAAACATGCTAGCGACATGCTAGTCACTTGCTAATCATGCTAAAACATGCTAGTGACATGCTAGTCAATTGCTAATCATGCTAGAAACATGCTAGCGACATGCTAGTAACTTGCTAATTATGCTAACAACATGCTAGTAACTAGCTTATCATGCTAGAATCATGGCTAGTAACTTTGCTAATCATGCTAATGACATGCTAGTCACTTGCTTTATTAAACTTCTTAAACTTTTCAAACTTTTCAAACTTTCTAAACTTTTCAAACTTTCTGTTCAGGCTTTCTCAAGCCAACTTAAAGTTTGTCTTGACGAACTTTTTTATCTAGTTATTATTATTCTTCTGAAACATGCTAGTGACTTGCTAATCATGCTAGCGACATGCTAGTCAATCGCTAATCATGCTAAAAACATGCTAGCGACATGCTAGTCACTCGCTAATCATGCTAAAAACATGCTAGCGACAAGCTAGTCACTCGCTAATCATGCTAAAAACATACTAGTCACTTGCTAATCATGCTAGAAACATGCTAGCGACATGCTAGTCACCTTGCTAATCATGCTAGAAACATGCTAGCGACATGCTATTCAATCGCTAATCATGCTAAAAACATGCTAGTGACATGCTAGTCACTTGCTAATCATGCTAGAAACATGCTAGCCATATGCTAGTCAATCGCTAATCATGCTAAAAACATGCTAGTGACTTGCTAATCATGCTAGAGACATGCTAGTCACTCGCTAATCATGCTAAAAACCATGCTAGCGACATGCTAGTCACTCGCTAATCATGCAAAAAAACATGCTAGCGACATGCTAGTCACTCGCTAATCATGCTAAAAACATGCTAGTTACTTGCTAATCATGCTAGAAATGTGCTAGCGACATGCTAGTCACTTGCTAATCATGCTAGCGACATGCTAGTCAATCGCTAATCATGCTAAAAACTTGCTAGTGACATGCTAGTCACTCGCTAATCATGCTAAAAAAAAAACATGCTAGCGACATGCTAGTCACTCGCTAATCATGCTAAAAACATGCTAGCGACATGCTAGTCAATCGCTAATCATGCTAAAAACATGCTAGCGACATGCTAGCAACTTGCTTATCATGCTAATGACATGCTAGTCACTTGCTAATCATGCTAGAAACATGCTAGCGACATGCTAGTCACTCGCTAATCATGCTAAAAACATGCTAGAGACATGCTAGTCACTCGCTAATCATGCTAAAAACATGCTAGCGACATGCTAATCAATCGCTAATCATGCTAAAACATGCTAGTGACATGCTAGTCACTCGCTAATCATGCTAAAACATGCTAGCGACATGCTAGTCTCTCGCTAATCATGTTAAAAACATGCTAGCGACATGCTAGTAACTTGCTAATCATGCTAGTGACATGCTAGTCACTTGCTAATCATGCTAGAAACATACTAGCGACATGCTAGTCACTCGCTAATCATGCTAAAAACATGCTAGTCACTTGCTAATCATGCTAAAAACATGCTAGCGACATGCTAGTCACTTGCTAATCATGCTAGAAACATGCTAGCGACATGGTAGTCCCTTGCTAATCATGCTAAAAACATGCTAGTCAATTGCTAATCATGCTAGAAACATGCTAGTAACTTGCTAATTATGCTAGCAACATGCTAGTAACTAGCTTATCATGCTAGAAACATGCTAGTAACTTTGCTAATAAACCTAACAACATGCTAGTCACTTGCTTTATTAAACTTCTTAAACTTTTCAAACTTTTCAAACTTTCCAAACTTTTCTAAACTTTTCAAACTTTCTGTTCAGGCTTTCTCAAGCCAACTTAAAGTTTGTCTTGACGAACTTTTTTATCTAGTTAATCAAATAAAATTGTGATTTTATTTATTTATTTTTTAAAATACAGATTTTTTTTTTGTGTGTGTGTGTGTGTATGTAAGATTGCATAGTTTGGACAATTTATATATAATTATATATAATAATAAAATAGTAAACAAAACAAGAAATATTATTCTTGTAACATTTCACTGTAAAATAGTGGTCAAGAAAAAATGTTCATGGTTTAATTTTTTATTTTTGTTAATCTTTAGGCTTAATCTTTTGTGTTCCACCAAAAAAAAGAAAGTCATACAACTTTGGAATTGCCATTTTTTTAAATGTCACAACAGTGTCTTTCTGATTGTGGCTCAATAGGTTTCAGTCAGTGCCTGCTGATCCATTTTGCAAATGAGCTTTTCTCTTGAAACCACATCTTCAAAGTCTTTTTGGTAGTCATTCGCTGTGAGTTATCAATTTATTGAGTCATTCCCCGTCTCTTTTCATCATCCCTTCACACGCATAAATAAAAGACAACGCTAATGTTTGCCTTCCAGTGGGTTTCTCTCCCTGTCCTCTCACTAGGTGTTCCCGCTTTGGCTTGTGTTCCTTTCTAATGCAGACCAGACAGGCCTGGCTGGTGTGTGTGCTGATAGATTATTGGGTCTAATGTGGCTCAGAGTGTGTCAGCAACGACTTTCCCACGTTGCACAAAGGGGCCTCCTATGAGCCGGGGCCGCAGCCACTCTCCCTGCACCTGTAACCAGAAAATCGACCGCCCCAACATCCTGGCTATGTCCCATGTTGCACTTGGCATTTCCTCCAAGCGTCTGGGACCACGCTTGACATGCAAGGGCAGGCTCCGCCTCCCTCAGAGGGGCTGTGGTCAGCCGAGCGCAGAACCCCTTGGAATTCTGGAAGAGAAATGCTGAATCACTGTTAGAGTAGACGGGACACACGCAGGATGCTGGCGCAGAGATGTGGCTCCGAACACACATGTGCTGGAATGATTTTACAACCATTAAAAAACCATACACAAAACCTCCCACTCAGTTAAAGCAATCAAGGAATTACCATAAAAAGCTGATAGACACATTTATGATGCAGAGCTAAAACAACAGCAACAACACAAGCACATGCTGAATTATCATAACTTAACACTCGTTTAAATGCTGCTTTATTATTTTATTATAATGATATTTCTTAAAATATAACTACAAGATGAAAAAATGTAGCTTATTTAAATAATTGTTTTTGGTATATTTATCCATATACAGAGTGTAAGACCACAGTGAAAGTCCTGGAAATAAACAAAATAAAATAAAAAAAGTATTTTGAGTTATTTAAAAACAACGAAAAGTTAGCTGATGAAGAAATATTTCTAATAAATATTGTGTAAGAATAAAATATAAAATTACATTTTCTAATGCAGATTTGTAATTTAATTTAATTGTATTATTATGTTTTATTTTATTTTATTAAAATATAAATATTAGATGAAAAATGAAAATTAGAAATGTTGCCTTGCCAAATAACTGAAATGAGACAAGTTGAAGTACTAAAATAACTAAAAATGAAATAAGAAAAAATCTAAGTTAAATAGAAATATAAAAAATCCCCGGAAACTAATAAAACTGACAAAAGCACGTAACAAAATTACTAAAACTTAAACTAAAATAGAAATAAAAAAATGAACATATAAATATATACTATAAATAGTATAAATAAATACTATAATAAAGAAGTAACATTGGTTAAAAATCATTAATGCTTTTAATTGTCATAAAAAATATTATAAAACACACATTAGACATAGTACAGAACTGAAACCTATTTTAAGTAATATAAGTTTAATTATCATTTAACATAATTTGGACACATATTTTATTTTATTTTCCCCTTGTTTAACCCATTCTTTTCTGTATTGGGTTTTCAGAAGAGATCTGAAATATAAGGTTTGTGCTGAACTAATCATTGTAAGAATTAAACACAGATATATTTACTGTTTTAGAGACCCATATTCTTGATTTATGTGGTTATACTAGTTACTCCGTCATAGTGGAATTATTATGATATAATTTTATTGGGCAGGAATATAGTTCTGCATTTCATTATCAGGCATGTAACACTATCTTTTCTTCTTTCCTGGTGGCTTTGGCATGAGCTTTGATTTCAACATCTCCCAGATGGCTTCAATTGGTATCAAATCTAATATCACGAGCCCTACAATGAAATGGAAGTTCTCTATTAGCTGAAACTAAATAACTGGAACATTTATGGAAAAGTGTATATATAGATCAAATGACCGTTAGTTCAGTATAATTCAGTACATGGCACATGTCTGTTTCAGTTTTAGACTTTTCTTTGTTCAAGTTTAAACAATCATGAAAGCTTTGAGCATGTGGCCAATGAAGCCGTATGCTGCCTGGAGGATTTCACTTCAAATTAACTATTTATAACTTTTGACCTCTTTTAACTTTTATTGATTTATTTATTTTTTTAATAGGACATTTCATGTTAAAATCAGTTGTTAACCTATTTTAAATTTGTAATGGGATGAACACAAAGTTTGGCTTTAAAATAAACTTAGAAATATATAGATTTAGCATTAAATTGATCAAAAGTTACAGTAATGGCATTTAGAATGTTACAAAACATTTCTATTTTAAATAAATGATGTTATTTTGAAATTTAAATTCATCAAAAAAAAAAATACATTGTCCAGAAAAAAATATTAATCAGCACATAAATTTCAGCATTTATAATAAGAAATGTTATCAAATAACAAATGTTTCTTAAGCACCAAAATCAGCATATTATAATGGTTTCTGAATGATCATGTGACACTGAATAGACAGATTTGCCATTACAGGAATAAATTACATTTTAAAACATATTGATATTGTATTTTTGATTACATAAATGCAGCCTTGGTTAGCATAACAGATTTCTTTCAGTGTACCTAGTGTATTTTTACAGTGATTTTTGATTGATAAAATCACGTCATGCCCTACATTTTTCTCTTGAATATCCTGCTTCACTCGGAAATGCATCAAATTACAGAAGTAAAAGAGTTGGCTTTAACAAAATGTACCATTTAGTTCCAGGATCTGATTCTAAGCATTTTTAAGAATCCAACACATTTTGACCTTGTTCATGACTGCTGTTGATGTGTTTTTAATTCCCCAATTGCTGATAAGAGCTAAAACCGTGAGAGCATGATGATTTTGGAAAGCAGCAGCTACTTTTTAGCACAGTTTGGTCCCCAGACGCTGAAGAGGAGTGTGAATGGGTTCTCCTCGACGAGGGAAGGGGGAGAGCTGACGCTGGGTCAGTCGGTACCGTTCCTCATAAAGGCCTTAAAGTGCAAACAGAGCTTTAAATCTGCCCACTGAACAGCGGCCTGACAGCCCTGCATGGGTGAGCCAAAGTTAAGATAAAGAAAGCTGGATATACGTGAAGCCGCTTTTGTTCCGAGCTCCTTCGCTTGGAGCCATTGGGAGTCATTATTTCACCAACTCATTGTTATGTCATTGACCCCCATGGAAGAAGGGCCCTTTAATTTCCCCATTTATTACTCTACCAATATTGTTCGGGTTCGGCCTCAGAAATAAATCTGTCTTTTCTCTAGTTGTTTTAAAGCTTTGTACACCAGTCCCATCAGCCTTTGTGTCTTTAGACACTTAGTTCATTGGAGCTCAGTGACAGAGGAGTGAAGGGGGTACATAATAATGTAGTAAGGTCTCGATACTTAACTAGCTGTCCAACATATAACTAGTCCATTAGTGAGGTTCCAAGTTGAGCCTGGAAATACACTGCGAGGGTATAATTTAATTTGATGGTATTTTGAATTTAAAAACAAGAAAAGTTAGCTGATGATGAAATGGTTATACTAAAAATTGTGTTAAAATTAAAATATAAATTTCTCATTTGTAACAGATTTTTATTTAAAGTGTTTTTTTTTAGTTAAACTTGAAAATGTGTTAAATAAAACTGTCTAATTATTAAATAAAATATACAAAGTAGAAGCATTTTCAGTAGTGGTATAATATTGTGGTGCCTAAATTGACTTTTTTTAATTAAAATAATTAATTTAACTTTTTAGTGTTTACAAAATAGAAAAATAGTATGGGATTTATTATTCATAGAATTTTGTATGTGCCATATATTGGTTTTCAGCAATTAAATGCATTATAATTATTAGCTTATCCTATTAGCTGGAATTTTAATATTGCTGTATTCCCGATAGTCACAAGTAGTATTTTTCCTGTCATCCCTTCCAATTATCAGTCGGCATGTTCAATTCAACTCCTGGTTGCTTTTCTAGTGTCTCTCCATTCTAGAGTTTGTGCAGAAATAAAACTGCCAAGTTTCGATAAGATAATCCTCTTATAAATCAAAGGGTTTTTTTTCCCTTTTACCTGCCTTTTTCTCTTTCACTCAACATTTCCTTCTCTGTCTCTTGGCTCTCTCCCAAACTTAGGTACCATTACCCAGTGCCTAAGGTATTTTATGTGCAGCTGACAGTGGGGAACAACGAGTTTATCGGAGAGGGGCGGACTCGCCAAGCTGCCCGACACAACGCGGCCATGAAGGCCCTTCAGGCCCTGAAGAATGAACCCATTCCAGAGAGACCACCTCAGGTAACCTTCACAGCTGTCCCACCTAACAGAACACACAGCCATGCAATCAAATTATTTTCATGATTTCATAAAATTTTGTTCAGCAAGGATTCATAAAAATGATCAAAAGTGACAGTAAAGACATTTATAATGTTACAAGAATTTCTGTTTCAAATGAATGCTGTTATTTTGAACCTGAAAAAACCTGAATCCTCCAAAAAAAATGTTTTCCACAGAAATATTAAGCAGCACGACTGTTTTGGACATTTGTAATAATTGATAAGAAATATTTCTTAAACATCGCATATTAGAGTAGTTTTTGAAGAATCATGTGACACTGAAGACTGGAGTAAAGACTGCTAAATATTAAGATCTGTCATTACAGGAATAAATTACAGTTAAAAATGTATTAAATTAAAAAACTTGTTTTAAATTGTAATAATATTTCACAATATTAATTTTGTATTGTATTCTTAAAATAAATGGAGCATAAGAGACTTTCAAAAACATTAAAAAATCTTAATCTTTTTTTAAAAAATTTATTAACTTATGTATATTTTTCCATATACATAGTCTGAGACAATATTGAAAGTCCTTGTTTTATTACAAAGATTTTGAATTATTAAAAAAAGGCAGCTGAAAAAAAAAAGATATGCAATTTAAGTATATTTACATAATCTGTCTAATACAAAAATTCAAATATTAAAAAAAATGCTGCATTTTCACTAATGGTCTCTGACAGTTTCCTGTTTTTCATTTTATGAACTTGAAAGTCTATCATATTCTGCATATTCATAACCTGTTGTCAGGTAAAAGTGATATCCAGGCTGACGATCCAAGTCACGATATTTAAGAAGACACAACTGTCCTGTTTCCTCATCATCTGTCAGTGTTCACAACATCTCCTCAGAGCTATAGTTTCTGTCAGAGCTGTGTTTGCACGTAGCTTCGGGCCATCCTTCAAAATACTAATTTCTCCCACCGGAAATAATATTTCATTGTGCCCCAAATGCCTGGCATCGACCAAGGTTATTTAAACCACAGTGGCGCCTCTCCTGTTTAGTCTTGTCCCCCTTCTGTCTCCATAATGAGGGCTTTGTCAGACGTTTCTTCCGTGTATTGCTTTACAAATTGATACACACCATACCTGTGCACACCGTTGGTCTCCGCACTCCTGTACCATATCTCAAACCTCGAGGATGAGTATTCTCAAAACACAAACAAAAGTATCATGACAAAAAAAACAAACTTAGACACAATGGGTTTCATTCACACGGATTTGTGCGCACATCTTTACTACGGTACCTTTATTTTTCAAATCACCAACACTAAGTGTACTTGATCCCTCATTTAGAAGTATATAAATGTAATGACATCAGAATGAGAATAAGAGCAAATTTATGTGCGTTGCAAACTTTTATGCACATATGAAAAAGGTCACTTGCACTGTTAAAAGTGACAGTAATGAATGTTACTGATTTAGTATTTATGATGCTACAAAAGATGTTTGTTTCAAATAAATACTGTTCTTTTGAAGTTTCATTAAAGAATCCTGAACAGATTGTGTTTCCACAATGATATTACACAGCACAACTGTTTTTAACATTGAAAATTATAAGAAACGTTTCTTTAGCAGCAAATCGCCAGAATGATTTCTGAAGGATCATGTGACACTAAAGACTGTAATAATGCCTGAAAATACAGCTTTGCCATCACAGGAATAAGTCACATTAAAAAAATATTAAAATAGAAAACAGTTATTTTAAATTGTAATAATAATTTACAATATTGCTGTTGTTTTTTTTTTCATTATAATTTTGATCAAATAACATAAGAATATAAGAGATTTTCAAAAACGTTTCACATATAATAGCTAAAAAAAAAAAAAAAAAACTATAAAGAGCTGTTACCTCATTTAAGTAATTGTTTTTGTTATATTTATCCATATACAGAATATGAGACCACGTTAGAAGTTCTCATCTTTACTATTTTTAGTTTTAACTGCAAAGTGAAGTACTTTTTACTTTTAATTATAAACTGTGTGTTCTTGTTCCCTCATTGAAAATAATATATTTTTATGTAACATTATAATGAGAATGAGAGCAAATGTATGCATGCACACACCTGTTGTGACCTGGATATATTAAAGGTCACTTGCGTTATTAATGAATGCGAGCCAGTGTTTGTGGCTCAGCTGATTTTTATTGTCAAGTACACCATGTTTTTCTTCCCTTCAACACGCTCATAAACTCACAAAGTTTACCATGTGCTAACAGGCAAACGAGCACATGCCAGAGTTGTCGAGGGAATAAACAAGATTGCGGTATGTACAGTAAGCACAGCTCTGAATGGTTAGTAAACAGACCTCAGGAAGCTCCTCTGTATCGTTCAAGACTGTATAACTGGTTCCGTTCACCGGTTATAATGGGAACGGTGCTCAGTGACCGCACACTGTAAGCAGGATATCTCTCAGATGAAGACAGAAAGGTGGATTTGAGGGGTTTTCAAAGAGAAACGGATGATTAATCCATCAGAATGTTGATTTTTAATTTACACTATTTAGCCCAAATGATGTTGTAAGACATTTGTTTTATATAAGACACTAATGGCTTCTTATTTTAGATTCTAAAAAACCTGAGGCTGAGCTCGATAGATTTAGATGTTGTTGATACATAAAACACATGTGTATTCAAAATAAACAAATCTCTGTGTTAAATAAAAATAATTGTAGCTTTTTTTTGGCAGTGTTTTTCCCTCTTTTTTCTGTTTTGCAAGTTTAGCAAAGACAACTTTTTGTAGTAACCGTTTTATTGATCGACTTTTATGAGGACCATTTAGCTGTGGGAGGTTCTCCATAAGTAATATTTGTAATATTTCTATACCTGTGGTCCAGATTTATTACACGTTATTTATTATACACTATAAGCTGATAACAGCATCAACAACAATAATATAATAATAAAATAGTGTTATTAGTTGTTATTTATATATATATATATATATATATATATATATATATATATTATATATATTTATATATATATATATATATATATATATATATATATATATATATATATATATATATTTATTTTTATATATATATATATATATTAATTTTTATATTGATTTATATTTTGACATATAAATAATATATAATTTTTTTATTTATCTACAATCCCACCTAACTAATAATATAGCTTAAATTTTGATTTTGAATTGAGTTGTGACAGCAGCTGAGCAGCTATATTATTTTGACCAGAAAATGTTGAAAGGGATGGAAAAATCATGGCAAAAAAGCCATATCTCTGTGCTTTTTGATCATTACAACACAAGCAAAAGAAAGGCACACAAGCAAGCCTTCACAGTCTGTCACACAAAGTCTCACACTCTCCAGACCACCTGACGGCTCTCCATCCCAGACATCATTAACATTAGTTTTAACAGCAGCTGTTTTCCAGGTTCAAACAATACCACAAAAAGAACACACACAAAAAAACACATCTTGAACGAGAACACTCACATCACACTGAATGTCTGCAAAAAAACACAGCTTGATCGAGCGCTCTTAGATCACACACTCCTGTTCATGTGTTGCATGAGAACACTCTCTTCATTCTGAAAAGAAATGTCAGTAGTGTAACGGAGGTGACCAAGATAATATGCTGCAGGGATCATATTAAAAGTCACCCTTTGGAACTTGTGTAAGAGTTCTATTGCAGTTCCTTTTATAGTTGATAAGATATGAATCGGAACTAAGGGAACTGCTCTTGGATCAGTTTGAAAGCTTTTTCTTCTTACAAAACCAAGCCACTTTCTTCAGAATCTCAACTGTTCAACAAAACCAGAAGCATCTCTTTTCAGTGGAGGTACATGAGAAACCGCAGTCATGCGTTGAAGCAGACCCGCCATCAGCTTTGAGATCGTACAGCCTGTTTTTAAAGGGATAATTCACCCAAAAATGAAAATTCTGTCTTTAATTACTCACCTTCATGTCGTTCCAAACCCAAAAGACCTTTGTTCATCTTCAGAACACAAATTAAGATATTTTGGATGAAATCCGAGAGCTCTCTGACCCTTCATAGACAGCAATGCAACTACCACGTTCAAGGCCCAGAAAGGTAGTAAGGATATTGTTAAAATAGTCCATGTGATATCAGTGGTTCAGCCATAATTTTTAAGAAGCTACGGGAATACATTTTGTGTGCAAAAAGTTTAAAATTAATTTTATCGGCCTTTAATGTTGTTGTCTATGCATGGTCAGAAAGCTCATGGATTTCATCAAAAATATCTTCATTTGTGTTCTGAAGATGGACGAAGGTCTTATGTGTTTGGAACGACATGAGGGTGAGTAATTGATAACAGAATTCTCGTTTTTGGGTGAACTGTCCATTTAACATCTTCCTGGCAGGTTTTCATTCAAATGTAGGTTTGGGGCTGATTTGAGGTCAGCAACAGAAATCTTTGTGCTGTAATAAAGGCATTGTTCAGAGGAGGTAATCAAATTAAGGCACCATTATGCATTGAGATTTGTTAGTTCTCACAAAATAATAATAATAATTGTTAAAATATTGTACGTTAAGCCATTTTTATTCACTAATGCAAAATATCCCTGCTTAATCAGTACATTGTTTAATTTTATTTTTAGTTAACATATTTAATCAATAAACCTTCTGTGATTGGACAGAAATAAATAAAGCCATTAAACAGAAAAACTGTATAATTTATGCATAATTTATTTATGCTGCTATGCATACTTGGAGCTCGTAATGTTGAATCTTTGAATGATGAGTAGATTGTTTTGGACACCTCTGTTAGGGGAATAATGTTGGTTCAGCATGTCTTTTTATGTCAAATCAAAGTAACATCATGACTCAAAAAGGTCAATATGCTGAAAAAAGTTAACAGTTTTTTGTAATAATATAGGTCTGTTTTGTGTTTAACTCTTTCAGTGTTCAGAGGAGAAGAAAGAAACGGAGGAGAACAGCGATGCCAGCAAATCTGAGATCAGCCTGGTCTACGAGATCGCACTTAAAAGGAACCTGGGTGTTAACTTTGAGGTAAACTAAGCTACTTTAATTGAGAATATAAAGGAATGTAACACTGATAAATAAGGTTAGTTCAACTATAGTTTTCATTGCATAGTTATTCACAGTTCTAGTGACCCTATCCTCCTTATTAAATATTTTCTTTGTACTCCTAACCAGTTGTATGCTTTTGACACTTTAACCTTTTTTCTCTGCTTGACAGAACAATATAACCCTAAAGTGTCATATGTTATTGTTAGTTCAAAACCAATTAGGCTAAATGTAACTGTTCCTGAATGAGCTGCCGACATAGGTAGC
The DNA here is from genome assembly GCF_018340385.1 of Cyprinus carpio. Taxonomy (NCBI): domain Eukaryota; kingdom Metazoa; phylum Chordata; class Actinopteri; order Cypriniformes; family Cyprinidae; genus Cyprinus; species Cyprinus carpio. Next base: position 10,034,228 of record NC_056620.1, read on the forward strand.
TGACTTCTTATTGCATATATGCAGGAACTTCAAGCGTATAGCATTCCTGATTTTAAGCACACAGAAGTTTAGGCTTGCAATGAATTCAAGTAGAGTTTGATGTTAGCATGTTGCTAAGCTAAATGCTTTACTATAAGCATAAAAATACAGTGCACACAAATAATAGTCCTTTTTATACAGAAATTTGCATCTATACAGTTGGATAATGAATCAAATATTTATCTGGGCTCGTTCTTGTCACAGTGCATTCTGGGATTGCCTTTTCAGTGTATTATGTATGTGTTGCTGCCGTAGACATCCAAAAAAAATTTATGATGAAACTATCGGAGCAGGCTTTTTGTTGAGAGCAAGCCTGTGATGCCTTAAAATACTGTCTAGATAGTTGTTTCAATGGGTTTTGGAACAGAGCAAGAGTCTCTCTTCAACTGTAATGTTTTTCCCCCTAACGTTCAAGTGTTCATTCTAATTTAATCAACATCGAGCAGAATATATTTAGATATCCGTTCATTCGATAAATTGAAAATTACTAGCTTCAAATAAAGAGGATAAAGTGGAAAAGTGATTGTATTAAACGCCTGTTCTTGGTCAAGCTCCGCCAGCATCTGTTAAATCTGGTAATTGTAATTGCTTTAAAGCATTTATTGTGCGGAGGAGGGTGATTTGGACACCTTTCAAAATCAGCACTTCATTATAGTGCTGCATCAGCGATGCTTCAAATCAACACAAACCTCAACGTTCTACATAAACACCAGAGGAAGTCTGAGGGTCTCTTTAGCCTCACTACTGCTGCATCCGTGTTTATCTTAAATGATTTTCCACAGCTGTCTCCAACTTCACAATCTGCAATCATCTACTTGGCTTTGGTCAACCAGAATCTTCCTGACGTGCGTTCTCCACTTGCAATCTGCAATCTGCAATCTGTTACGTCTGGGGACCCCAATCTAACTGCATTTGGACACTGTAGCTCTTTCTTTTTTCTTTCTTCAAAGTTTTGACTGTAAGTCATCTGTGAGAGCCTGGACTCGTTTCAACCTTGTTAGATCTTTTCAGGAATTTTCTCCCCAGCTATTTGTAAGAATGGAAACGTTTTGTTTCTGATTCAATTAGCACACAAACATGGAATATTACCGAAATAGTTACTCTGTGAGAAAGAAACCATGAAACCATTTCTTGTTCAAAGATGTGCATGGGACTTAAATTAAACCTTTTAAATAACCAAAAAATTTAAATTTTCTCATTATTTACCCACCCTAATGTAATTTCAAACTTGTATGACTTCCTTTATGTGGAGCAACAATTAAAATGATGAGTGGCCTTTTGTCCATACAGTAAAAGTCATTGAGGACCATTGTTGTTTTAGACCCTACTGGCTTTCTTTATATAGAAATTAGATTTTTCCTGTGCTTGTAAAGGGGCTGCACAATTTGGCCAAAAATTTTGTGATTGTACACAAGTGTCTTGTGTATAAGTATCAATATCAATATTGACTATGATAGGGGTGTAATAGATCTCAGGAAAAAATCAACCCAAGGTTCTCCACCCAAGGTTCAGCATGCACTTGCACTGCGGTTCAACTTAAATCTGACAATGCATCTGTAATATGTAGGAATGCACGATATTGGATTTTTGCCGATATTGGATATGCCGATATTTTTCAACTCATTTTGCCCAATAACGATATATTTCCTTTTGTTTGAAAACAACACCAAATCTCTCCTGTGCATAAATTATAAGCTAAATATTTTTAATTTTGGTTCATTTTTAACAAGAACTTATTTGTTAAAATTAAATAAATAGGTTTTTTGACAGTACATTGAAGCTTTGAAAATAACTATAAATAAACTATCAATCGCTGCATTTTTTCCCCCAGAAAGATGCAAGCCCTAACCCTAACATTTTATTTTAAGATTTAACATTTGTAGATGGTCTAAAGCAAAAGAGTTGTAAAAATGAAAATCTTTTAGAGCTTATGATTTATTTAAAAAAAAAAACATATTACACATTAATGAATAAATCAGTATATATAAATTAATTAAATATAAGTTTTTAGATTTTTGTTTCATGTAAGCTATAACTTCTGACCTGTTAATCAAAACATACTCATTATTTTATGACATCAATTACTGTTGCTGCACGTGCTATTACTGTTTAGTCTATCACACACCAAACATGTCATTCTGTACGTGCTTTCACAGATTAAATGCATCGATCCAAACAGTCAATCTGATCATCATTTAGACAAAACTTTGCTTCAAGAATGAGCCACACTGCTGACATGATCTGATCGCTAGCACACCCTGAGCACATACGAGTTAACGCATTCCTCTTATAGGCAAGACATATCGGCATAATTTTTCATATCAGGCCAATGCCGATATTTACATTTAAAGCCATTATCGGCCGATTCTGGTATCAGACCGATAATATCGTGCATCCCTAGTTATTTGGTTTGTTAAAAATAACAACAAGTAAAACAGACAGAGTTCAGCTAATGTATGTTTCTGTTTATGGATACGCATTCTGGCTTCCCAATACATTACAAAAACAGTGCTAAACAAAAAAGAAACGTGGACAAACCAGTCACTCTTTGTAAACTTTGTTCAGTGCGAGTGCCATATGCTCGAATATGACCAGTCATTTATGCCGTAATCACCCAGGTGTTGAAAGTGTGTGCGCACAGCTGAGACCTGAACAGCACACATTACTATCTGTTTTTGAAACGAAAGTCATTTAAGCCTTGCCATTTTAAACATTCAATAGCCAGAAAACGCGAATGAGAACGTATGTGCAGTGAGAAGATTTGCATGCGCGCTCATCCGAAGCACACAAACCCGTGCTCAGCTCTCAGACAGCGTGCAGATATTGAGTTCTCTTTCAAGTCTTGTGCTTGAATGAACAAATTTGCACAAAAACTATGTCAACATGCCCGTCTTGGTGAGTCAGTTAAACATACTGTACAGTATCAATGTACTGGATCCATGCATTGTCTTAAAGTGACAGCCCTTTTTTATGTTAATCAAACAACAAAAGACAAGGAAATCACTCACTGCTCTTGATTGAATAGTTTTTGTAACTTTAATAAGGATTCATCTTTATTTTATTCAGTCAAATATGCAATGTTATTTTACATTTGAGTACTGATTTAATTTCTGTACCTAAAAACTAATGTTAGACCTACCTAAAGAAAACCTGAAAAGCACTGTTTATTTTATTTGTATCTTTGCTTTTTTGTATTTATTTGTGCTGTTGCTTGTTTTAAGATTATTTGGTCTTATTTTCTTTATTTTTATGTGACAGCATGGTACTTTTCCTTAAACATAGCACAAACCGAACTGTACCGAAACCGTGTCCCTAAAAACTGTGATACAAACTGAACCGTCAGTAATTTAACAATTACACCCCTAGACTATAATAATAATAATCATTATCCTCATCCTCATCATTATTAACAATCATAATGATTATTAGTACTGAATAAAAATTAAGTTAAAAAAAATTACGGTTTCATTTCATTGTGTATAAAAAATAAGTTTGTGCGAAGCAGCATTTACTGTAAACTGAGCTGCTCTGAGACAGTAAAAACACTGGATCATGAGCAGCTTGCGTGTAAATAAACACATTGCAGTGCTTTGCTCTGAAACATGCAGTGCCTATGTTTAATTAATTAAACTGCTGTCTTTGTGGTTCTGTAATCGCAGTAAGATATTTAAATTTTATTATGCTGCTCTAAAAGGAACAGTTGAAACTTTCTTGAAAATATCTTCTTTTGTGTTCCACCCAAGAAACAATATCAGGTTTGGAATGACATTAGGGTGAGTAAATGATGACAGAAGCTTTATTTTGGGTGAACTATCCCTTAGGTCAACCAGAACAGTGTCTCACCTGTCCCCTTATGAAATCATGGACCACTCTCACCTTCTAGTTGGTGTCAAACGATATCAAACAGATGCCAACTTCAAAGAACAAATACATTAATCACAGTTTCTTGTCGTGGCTGACGCCTTCAAGAGTGGAAACTCGCGCCAAGAACCACCCATCTTGTATATAAGTACCTTCCCTCAGGGAATACACATCAACAATCCATACAAAAGAGCTTTTCTTCATTATATCAGTCCTTGCCATTGTCCCACCCTGGCCTGGTATCCTTCCTTTTCACCAGGCTGAGGACACGGCAGTCTCACTAATACCATATCTCCCCTCGCATCCATGGAGGAGATGAAGAATGATCAACCTCATGTTACAGTGATTCCTTCCTACAACTTGATCTCCGTTGCCAGCCATGCGAGACAGAGAGCAGACAGAGGAACAGGCCACCGTCAGACACAAGAATCAAACACTTGCTGAAACCCCATCACTGCCTGAGAATGCCATATCATTTGTTGTAGACAACACAACCTCGTCTGCCGCCACGAAGGGAGTCGGGCCCTGGTGCCAAGACCTCCTCACAGTCCTCGTTCACCCGATGAAGCTCATTCACCGGCTGGAACTGCCGCCCACCTACCTCGGTGTTTTACAGCTGCCATAGAAACTGTGTCAGGAGGCCAGCTCGAGAGTTACCAGGCCTGTTTTGACTTGTTGGTGGCGTAGTTGAAGTTACCGCAGCTTGTCCTTACTGGCTACTCATTTTCGTTAAAAATAGCGCAAAATAAGATATAAAGGAATAGTTCACCCAAAAATGTAAATTCTTTACTCTTTTACTAACCCTTGTATTATTCGAAACCTGTTTGACTTCCTTTCTTCTACACAAAGAAGATACTTTGAAGAATGTTTCAACAATTTTTGTCCACATAATGAAGTCAGTGGTGTCCAAAATGTTGGACTCCATTGACATTCATTGTATGGGTGAAAAACGCACATTTTTCAAAATATCTTGTGTGTGTGTCTGTGTCACCCAACACAATAAGTCATGCAGGTTTGGAATGATATGAAGATGAGTAAATGATGACAGAATTTTAATATTTGGGTGAACTGTCCCTTTAAGTTGACATTCTTGCATTTCTCCTGAACCAAGTCATTTCACTATTTAAAGTAACTAGGTAATTTGCAACAGATTTGCAACAATGAAGTGTTTCCAAGTCTTATATTGTTTGACAAAATAGATAGATTAGCTTTATGCCTCACTTTGGGACTCAGTACTCCGTAATGTACATTAAAATTCAATTTTCAAGTTATGTGAGTCTCTGTGTCTGAGATATTTCTCATCAAGGAGAATCGCAGAGAAGTTGAAATCTCATTGGAGTCTTGGCCTCTTTTTCTCTGGGAATTTCTTGTCCGACTTTATAGCTATATTGAGTTAGTTGTATAATCAGTGACTGTGAGTAATGAGGCTAAATCTCCACTCTCTGCCCATGGAATAGACCGTGTGGGAGTTCCCTGAATGACGGACTCGCAGCTTTAAGCCCTTTTCCTTCCTCCCCACACCTCATCCTCGCTAGAGAGCTGAAAAGACATGCTGATATTTCTAAGAGGGAAGTATAGCAGAATTTCGTCACTTCATTATGGAGTGATGCTCACCCAGAGGAATTCTATCAATTCTTATGTAACATCTAAGTGTGATGATCCAATGCATTCCACATCAAGGCCTAGTAAATATTGGGTTATGCTGCTCTGTCAAGTGTGCGGGAAATGCACAAATCTCTCAGTTCCTCGCCATCTTCAGATGAAAGCCCAGATTGTTGAGGATCTGGAGCTTACAGATGAAGATTAATGATGTTTGTCTATACTTCCAATCATTCATATCAACTGTCTTGAGCTTTAAAGAGAGAGTTCTCTCA